>NC_083402.1:13844680-14144680 GCF_020745735.1 Hemiscyllium ocellatum
GGGTGTGTGGAATGCTCTGCCCCAGAAGGCAGTGGAGGCCAAGTCTCTGGATACTTTCAAGAAAGTGTTGGATAGAGCTCTCAAGGATAATGGAATCAAGGGTTATGGAGATAAGGCAGGAACAGGATACTGATTGAGGATGATCAGCCATGATCATAATGAATGGTGGTGCTGGCTCGAAGGGCAGAATGGGTCAAGGCTGGGTCCTGTTAAGTCTTTCAAGTTTTTGATAGATAGATTGTTAATCAGTAATCGAGGGAAATAGGCAGGACAGTGGAGTTAAGGATTACCAGATCAGCCATGATCTCATTGAATGTTGAAGCAGATTGGATGGACTGAATGGTCTACTTCTGCTCCAACGTCTCATGGCCTTATGGTCTCATTGCCAGAGGTTTTGTTTTATTTGAGTATGTCACAGAGAGATAGATTCTTCGTTTTTGAAGAGAGCCTGACCAGCGAAGTGTTATGAAATTGCTGGAATGAGACACTGCCAGAAACACAGTCACATTTTGTACTGCGTTCTGGAATTTGATGAGATTAATCTCTGCTTGAGATTTTTATTGTATTACACGGGCCAAATTTCAATAGCCACAGTGCGGAGTGAACCAAAATAGATTTCCAAATCATACCTAAGCAGTGAGGTCAGACCCCAGAACAGTAAAGACTGGAGGTAAAAATGGATCTAATCTAACAGCAGAGCTTTATCAATCTCCATGTCCAGATATTGAAAGTGATTGCTTACAGATAAACATTTACATCCAATTTCTTCCAACTTTGAGATGAGATGGCATTATTAAACTTGGCATCATCTCGTGCCTCGATACCTAAATGGCTGTGGTCAAATGGTACGCAGAACCAGATGTTGCTGACTTATTAATTTGGAAGCACTTCCAAATTACCCTGTTGGACTATAAACTGGTGTTGTGTGATTTTCAGCTTTGTCCACCCCAATCCAACACCGGCACCTCCAAATTGTGGTCATTAATGGAATCACTTTGGCCTCTGTCCAAGGACACTGGTACTAGGGACCTAAGTGCAAAAGTCCAAGTGTTCAATGGGATACTGAGAGAATGCCGTGCTATCAGACTTGCAATGAGGTATCAAACACTGGTTGTTTTTGCCCAGTCAGGATGAGAAAGGCTGAAAGGGAAATAGTATAGCTGATCCAGACTTGGATCTCCTTGTCAGTGATAGCTCTACTAGACAGGGATTCTGTCAAGGGTTAGGACACCTCTCCTGTTAGCAATATCCCACGGTCAGATATATGGAAACACCACCAGCTCTAAGTTCCCCTCCAAGCCTCTTGTTATTCTGACTGAGAAGTATAATCGTTAAAGATCACACAACGCCAGGTTAGAATCCAATAGTTTTGTGATTTTTAACTTTGTCCACCCCAGTCCAACAGCATGTCCTCATTATAGAAGTATACAGCATTCTTTTATTGTCACTGGTCAAAATCACAGAACTCCCTTCCTAATAACACTGTGAGTGGAATATATGTTTGATTAAAAGATTAATAAATATTCCTCAGCTCTGTACATTAAATCCTTCCAGCCCAGCTATATGCTTAAGCTGAGAAATTAGCACCCAGGAGAAAGTGAGGACTGCAGATGCTGGAGATCAGAGCTGAAAAATGTGTTGCTGGAAAAGCGCAGCAGGTCAGGCAGCATCCAAGGAACAGGAGAGTCGACGTTTCGGGCATAAGCCTGAAGAAGGGCTTATGCCTGAAATGTCGATTCTCCTGCTTCTTGGATGCCGCCTGACCTGCTGCGCTTTTCCTGCAACATATTTTTCAAATGAGCACCCATCCTGCCTCACACTGCAGACGGCTGTGTCATGTTAATCCATCTCTGCATCCTGTTTTTGGCTTGCTTCTTCTCAGCATGAGTTAAACCCCAAGATTTGGGCCATATGCAGATCCTGAGCTCCCAGTGGGAGCAACCTTGTCACTATAGAATCCCTACAGTGTGGTAAGAGGCCATTCAGCCCACTGAGTCTGTATCAACCATCCAAACAGCATCCCATCCAGACTCAGCCCCCTCACTCCAGTAACCTGCATTTACCCATGACTAACCCACCCAACCTGCACAATTCAGCCTGGCCAATCTACCCAACCTATACGTCTTTGGAGTGTGGGAGGAAACCGGAGCAAACATACGCAGATACGAGGAGAATATACAAACTCCATACAGACAGTCGCCCAAGGCTGGAGTTGAACACAGATCCCTGGCCCTGGGAGGCAGAAGTACTAACCACTGAGTTACCGTGCCATCCCCAGTAGGTAGCCCATGGGGCTCAATATCCATTTGCGGGCACCAGGTTGGCTCACCACATTGTTGTCACAATCAATCTTGAGGTGGCCAATGTTTATTGGGGCTACAAGGGGTAGGAGAGAGTACCCTTATATTGAGGCACTCTGACAGGACTGTTTTCTCTGGCTGTCTGGGCTGTCTGTCATTGCATTTACCCCCTTCCAGAACAGTGGCCTACTCCTCCACTGGCACCCCAGGCTTCTAATTGGACTCCAGCCTCCAGGGCTCAGTACACTCCCCCTCCTCTCCCTGACATTACCATCTTTGGTAAATTGCCCCAGAAGTAATAGAACATCAGGAACCATCCCATTGTAGGTCGCTGCCATTTTACTAAACCTCCCCCCTCCCCCACCCACCTCCCCTAACTTGCTCTGACACCATTGGTTGGTAGCATCTTGCCCCCATTATGTGGTGTGACGTGAAGCAACAATTCCAAGTTGTGTGAGTGGATAATGACAAACAGACGTCAGTGTCCAACATCAGGCTGGGTTTGCCAACCCATCCCTGCGGCAGATTTCCAATGTGTTTCCTCAACTGGGCACGTGTCCAACTGGACACCCGTCATGAAACCTAAGCTCAGCACTTCCAGCCAATCAGGCGAGCGGATGGGGTAACTAAAGGCAGAGACTTTGGTTCCGTGTTGTTGCAGAGAAAACAGAGCGACTGTGGGTCCGTCTGCATTCCTGTGGAACAATTATGGATGGTCCCATGAATGCCACTTGCATGCAACACTCCCGTTCCAATCACGAGAGCCAAACATTCGTTGCAAAGTGGTTCCAGGGTCACATTTTGCCATTGGAGAATAAGGGAACCTTAAAGCACAGAAGGAGGGCATGAACACCTCTCATAATTGCTCTGTTGAAAGTCCAGTTATGTTAGCATCTCACACAGCCATCTTTTTGCTTGTTAATAAGGTGTGGGTGCGGCAAAGCCAGCGTTTGTTGCTCAATTGCTAAATTCCCCTAAACTGGTTGGCTTGCTAGAATGTTAAAAGTCAAACCCCTGCCCATTACTGGAGTCACAAACAAGCTAGACTTGTTAAGAACAATGGATTACTTTTGTCCCTTCACAGTCGCTGGGTGAAAATCCTGGAATTCCCTCCCTAAGGGCGTTGTGGGTCAACCCACAGCACATGGACTGCAGTAGTTCGAGAAAGCATCTCACCCCCACCTTCTCAAGGGGTAACTAGGGATGGGCAATAAGTGCTACCCCAGCCCAACAACACATCCCATAAATGAATTTTAAAATGTTATTGTTATTAAAGGGTGGGCCAGATGGATTTTTGCAACAGTAAGTCATTAACCAACATAGTCATTATTCAGCTAGATTTGATAGAGTCATACATGGAAACAGACCCTTCAGTCCAACCCATCCATGCTGACCATGTATCCGACATTAATCTAGTCAGCATTTATTCAAATGCAAGCTTTACTACTGTGGGACTTGGACCAATATTCCCAGAACATTAGCTAGGAGTTCTGTGTTACTAGTCCAGTGATATGATCACTACACCATCATGTGCACCCTGCAAGCAGTACACCCACAAGTACCTCTCCATCTCACTTTTCAAACTTCTCACAGAATCAGTCTCCACCTTACAATCACAAAGCTGGTCCTTTCTTTCTAAAAGTTATTCCTTCTTCTCACGGATACCGAGTCTTTGATTGTTTTTCAGAGGGTTTCGTAAAACCAGCCAGGCTCCGAATCGGCTGCAGTGGTACAGAGATGAAAGGGATTACTGAGAGGCTTTTTGTTCATGTGTAGGCCAAAGCTTTAATGTTTTTAGAAGTAACCTGTATTTGTGGCCACCTCTTGAGCTACACAGTTATAGAGTTATAGAATCATAGAGATGTACAGCATGGAAACAGACCCTTCAATCCAACTTGTCCATGCCGACCAGATATCCCAACCCAATCTAGTCCCACCTGCCAGCACCCGGCCCATATTCCTCCAAGCCCTTCCTATTCATATACCCATCCAAATGCCTCTTAAATATTGCAATTGTACCAGCCTCCACCACTTCCTCTGGCAGCTCATTCCATACACGTACCACCCTCTGCATGAAAAAGTTGCCCCTTAGGTTCCTTGTATATCTTACCCCCTCACCCTAACCATATGCCCTCTAATTTTGGACTCCCTCACCCCAGGGAAAAGACTTTGCCGAATTACCCTATCCATACCCCTCATAACTTTTTAAACCTCTATAAGGTCACCCCTCAGTCTCCGACGCTCCAGGGGAAACAGCCATAGCCTATTCAGCCTCTCCCTATAGCTCAAATCCTCCAATCCTGGCAACATCCTTGTAAATCTTTTCTGAACCCTTTCAAGTTTCACAACATCTTTCCGATAGGAAGGAGACCAGAATTGCATGCAATATTCCAACAGTGGCCTTACCTATATCCTGTACAGCTGCAACATGACCTCCCAACTTCTGTGCTCAATACTCTGACCAATAAAGGAAAGCATACCAAACGCCTTCTTCACTATCCTATCTACCTGCGACTCCACTTTCAAGGAGCTATGAACTTGCACTCCAAGGTCTCTCTGTTCAGCAACACTCCCTAGGACCTTACCATTAAGTGTATAAGTCCTGCTAAGATTTGCTTTCCTAAAATCAGCACCTCGCATTTATCTGAATAAAACTCCATCTGCCACTTCTGAGCCCATTGGCCCATCTGGTCCAATCTATTGTAATTTGAGGTAACCCTCTTCGCTGTCCACTACACATCCAATTTTGGTGTCATCAGCAAACTTACTAACTGTACCTCCAAATCATTTATGTAAATGACAAAAAGTAGAGGACCCAGCACCGATCCTTGTGGCACTCCACTGGTCACAGGCCTCCAAGTCTAAAAAACAACCCTCCACCACCACCCTCTGTCTTCTACCTTTGACACAGTTCTGTACCAAAATGGCTAGTTCTCCCTGTATTCCATGAGATCTAACCTTGCTGATCAGTCTCCCATGAGGAACCTTGTTGAATGCCTTACTGAAGTCCATATAGATCACATCTACTGCTCTGCCCTCATCAATCTTCTTTGTTACTTCTTCAACGAACTCAATCAAGTTTGTGAGACATGATTTCCCATGCACAAAGCCATTTTGACTATACCTAATCGGTCCTTGCCTTTCCAAATACATGTACATCCTGTCCCTCAGGATTCCCTCCAACAACTCCTCCACACCGTGGGTGGCACGGTGGCACAGTGGTTAGCACTGCTGCCTCACAGCGCCTGAGACCTGGGTTCAATTCCTGACTCAGGCGACTGACTGTGTGGAGTTTGCACATTCTCCCCGTGTCTGCGTGGGTTTCCTCCGCGTGCTCCGGTTTCCTCTCACAGTCCAAAGATGTGCGGGTCAGGTGAATTGCCCATGCTAAATTGCCCGTAGTGTTAGGTAAGGGGTAAATGTAGGGGTGGGTTGTGCTTCGGCGGGTCGGTGTGGACTTGTTGGGCCGAAGGGCCTGTTTCCACACTGTAAGTAATCTAATCTAACTTGCCCACCACCAAGGTCAGGCTCACTGGTCTACAGTTCCCTGGCTTGTCAGTCCAGAACGTTTGTTTATTGAGTTCAGTGGCAGTGTGTGTGTGTGAAGAGAGGCGACTGGAGACAGTCAGTTGAGACTGGAACTTCTCTCTCTCCTTCTGCCTTTCTATCTTTGACCTGTAAGCTTCTGTTTCTGTTTTACACTTAGTTTAAGGGAGATGTTTATTGGGACTATTGCGTATTTTCGGAACAGCATAATTAAGTCTAGTTTGGATAGACTGAGGTTTGTGGGTATTCTAGATTCTGGTCTTTCTGTTTCATTCCATAATTTTGTGAATAAATTTTTGGCTGTTTTAAAACCTGGTAGTCAAACTAGCTAACTTGCACCGGGTAATTGTCACTGTACACTTAGTGAAATAAATTGCAAAGTTATGGTCTGGGCTACCTGCTTAAGAATGTTTTGAGTGGACTGGCCTATTTCACAACAGTAGACCAATTCCAAATCATGACAACTAGCTTTTCTTCATCTTCCCTCTACATCCAAACCATAAGAAATAGGAGCAGGAGTAGGCCATTCGGCCCCATGAACTTCCTTCACCATTCAACAGGATCTTGGTTGATCCAACATTCCTCACATCCACTGTTCTGTCTTTTCCCCCTAAACTTTGATTTCCCTGACTGATTGGAGATTTATCTATCTCAGCCTTGCAGAAGGACTCTATCCCAACAGCTCTCTGTGGTAAGGGCTTCCAAAGATTCTCAACCCTCTGAGGGAAGAAATTCCTCCTCATTTCAATCTTAAATTGGTGCCCCTTTATTCTGAGACAATGTCCTCTGTCCCTAGACTCTCCCATGTCGACTCTCGTCATTGTTTCAAATGTATAACCTCTGCTGACCCATTCAGCAGAGAGCATAATTGTTCTCTCAACCTATGACTCTATAAAATCGAATTGAATAGTGACTGTGTTGGTTAATGACTTACTGTTGCAAACATCCATCTGGCCCACCCTTCAGTTACAGTAACATTATAAAATACATTTATGGGATGGAGGTGTTGCTGGCTGGGGCAGCATTTATTGTCCATCCTTAGCTGCCCTTGAGTTACCCAAATTAAATGCTGGCATTCATAAAACACGGCAACCAAATTCTCCAAAGTGACTCGCAGCCAATTAAAAGCTTCTTGAAGTTGTAAAGTAGGATTTGTATACAGCAAGATCCCACAGATATCAAGATGATAAATGAGGCTGATATTTTTCTTCTGTGTCATGTTGACTGGGGGACTGATATTGTCCTGGAGACCAAGGTCAGCTGTCATGCCCTTCCTCAGGATGGGATCTTTTACATCCATCTAAGCAGACAGGAGCTTGATTTTCTTTTCCCAAAGATACCATCTCCAACAATGGTTAGAGACAAAACAAACCTGCAGAAGGTAGACAGGCAGAAGGCTGGAAGAACACAGCAAGCCAGGCAGCATCAGGAGGTGGAGGAGTCAATGTTCCTGGTGTAACCCACCTCCAGTCATGAAGAAGGGTTACACCTGAAAAGTTAAATTCTCCACCTCCTGATGTTGCCTGTGTTCTTCCAGCCTTCTGCCTGTCTACATCCACTAATGGAGCACTCCCTCATTACTGCACTGGAACATTCACATCCTGGAGAGGGACCAAGGCCCAGATCCATGTTACCAACTGAGCCTCAGCTTTCATCTTAAGCCACATTCCATCTAGGAAGCTTCTATTAGATCATCTCTTCTGCTCCAAGGAGAACAGACACCCTGAATTTTTCTAACTTCTCTTTAGTGAAGTTTCTGAGCCCTGGTCATGAGACACATAGATAGGTTAAATAGCCAGACTCGGGGACTCTAAAACTAGAGGGCATAAGCTTAAGGAAGAAGAGAAAGATTTAAAAGAGAGTGAAGGGGTAACTTTTCCATGCAGAGAGTGGTGTGTGTGTATGGAATGAGCTGCCAGAGGAAGTGGTGGAGGCTGGTACAATTGCTCATACAAATGCTGGTACATTTAAAAAGCATCTGGATGAGTACATGAATAGGAAGGATTTAAAAGGACATGGGTCAAATGTTGGCCAAATCTGGTTGGCATGGACAAGTTGGACCAAAGGGTCATCTGTATGACTCTATGGTAACATTCTGGTAAATCTCCTCTTCTTAGGCTTCTGGGATGGAGATGTCACCGGCAAAGCCGACATTCATTGCCTTTTGCTACTTGTCCTTGAAGCATTGACAGTTAAGAGTCACAGTGGCTCAGTGGTTAGCACTGCTGCCTCACAATACTGGGGACCTGGGTTCAATTCCACCCTCAGGTATGGGGTTTGCACACTCTCCCCCTATCTGTGTGGATTTCCCCTGGGGGCTCTGGTTTTCTCACACAGTCCAAACCAGTGCAGGTTAGGTGAATTGGTCATGCTAAATTGCCCATAGTGTTCAGGGATGTATAGGCTAGATGCATTAACCATGGGAATTGTAGGGGGATAGGTTTGGGTGGGACACACTTCAGCAGGTTGCTGAGGACTTGCCTGGTGGAATGGCCTGTTTCCACACTGTGGGGATTCTATGAATCAATTCTAGTTTCCCACGTCCTATAACCTTCCTCACAGGTCTGTCATGTGGCAAAATATCAAATGTCTTTTGAACGTCCACATACTACACACCAAAGGCCTTACCCTCATTAACTCTCTCAGTGACGTCATAGAGTCATAGAGATGTACAGCATGGAAACAGACCCTTCAGTCCAATCTGTCCGTGTCAACCAGATATCCCAACCCAATCTAGTCCCACCTGCCAGCACCTGGCCCATATCCCTCCAAACCCTTCTTATTCATATAGCCACCCAGATGCCTTTCAAAAGTTGCAATTGTACCAGCCTCAACCACTTCCTCAGGCAGCTCATTCCATACACGTACCACCGTCTGCATGAAAAAGTTGCCCTTTAGATTTCTTTTATATCTTTCCCCTCTCACCCTAAACCTATGCCCTCTAATTCTGGACTCCCTCACCCCAGAGAAAAGACTTTGTCTATTTATCCTATCCATGCCCCTCATAATTTTGTAAATCTCTATAAGGTCACTCCTCAGCCTCTGACGCTCCAGGGAAAACAGCCCCAGCTTGTTCAGCCTCTCCCTGTAGCTCAAATCTTCCAAACCTGGCAACATCCTTGTGAATCTTTTCTGAAGGCTTCCCATTTTCCAGCCGTCCCTTTACCTGCAAATATCTGCACCCAATCAGCTTTTGAAAGTTCTTGCCTAATACCATCAAAATTGGCCTTTCTCCAATTTCGAACTTCAACTTTTAGATTTGTCTGCCCTTTTCCATCACTATTTTAAATCTAATAGAATTAGTCCAACCCAATTAGTTAGACATGATTTTCCCTTTACAAATCCAGGCTGACTCTTCTGAATCAATCCATATTTTTCAGTATGACTCTTAACTTTAAACGGAATAATTGTTTCTGGAAGGGCGCCACTGCTGAAGTTTAACTAATGGGTCTGCAATTGTTGGCTCTCTCTTTACAATCTTTCTTTAAACAAAGGTGCAATGTTTGCAGCTCTCCAATCCTCCAACTCCAACGCCCATGCCTAGGGAAGAATGAAGGATTATGGCCAGGGTCTCTGTCATTTTCACTCTCACTTCCATCAATGGGTAGGTCACATTTGGACACAGAGTCTTGTCAAATGTAAGTATGGCATACCTGGTCAGCATGGACAAGTTGGACCGAAGGGTTTGAATCTCTATGACCCCATGACAGCTTATCCATATCCCTATTAATGTTAAGGCCTTCCAGTGACTATCTTCTTATGCTGCCATGACATGTGCAGCATCTATCTCATAGATAAGGGCAGTATTCATTGAGTACTTCAGCTTCTCTGTGTAAATCTCCTTTTTAATTCCGAATCAGCCCTGCTTCTCTTCTCACGCTCTTCCATTAAGAAAGAACTTATAATACACTGGTTAGGCCTCAGATGAGGGGAAATGAGAGCCTAGTGGTCGTGCTACTGGATTAGTAATCCCGAAGCCTAGGTCAATTCTTTGGAGGCACAGGTTCCACTGCAGCTTTTGGGATTTAAATTTCAATAATTAATAAATCTGGATTGAAAGCTAGCCTCCATAACAGTGACATTAACCTATCATTAAAAACCCATCAGGCCTTCACGAACAGGAGTCTGCTGTGGCCTATGGAGCATTTTGTTCAGGCAGAGGGTGGTGTGTGTATGGACTGAACTGCCAGAGGGAGTGGTGGAGGCTGAGACAATTACAACATTTACAAGGTGTCTGGATGGGTATTGGAAAGGTTTGGAGGGATATAGTCCAAGCGCTGCCAAATGGGGCAAGACTAGGTTAGGATAACTGGTAGGCATGGACGAGCTGGATCGAAGGGTCTGTTTCTGTGCTGTATGTCTCTATGGCTGTATGCTGTGCTTACCCTGGTCTAGCCTACACATGACTGCACACCCACAGCAAAGTGGTTGATTCTTAACTGCCCTCTGAAAAGGTCAAACAAACCACTGAGTTCAAGGGTATTTAGGGATGGGCAACAAATGTTAGCCTCATCAGTAACATTCACATCCTGTGATAAAACAGGTATCAATTTACACTACTCTGCAGTGTACTGCTGCCACTTAGCTCTCCATAGAAACCAGGAGTAGGCCATTCCGCCTTTCGAACCTGCTCCACCATTCAATGTGACCAATGCTGATCCTGTATCGCAATGCCATCTCTCTGTTTTCTCCCCATTCCCCTTGCTGCCTTTAACATCTAAAATCCATCTCTCTTTCGTGAAGTTGCTTAGTGACTTGGCCACATTTGCATGGACTGACCTCTCAGCCCATTCCTGATGAAATGCTTGAAATGTCAACTCTCCTGCTCCTCGGATGCTGCCTTCTCCAGCACTACATTTTTTGACTCTCAGTCCAAAATGGCCGACCCCATATCCTGAGCCTGTGTCCCCAGCTGGAGTGGGGCGGGGCGGAGGGGGATGTGATGGTGGAAACATCCTCCCTGTATCCAGTCTGTCCAATCCTGAACTCTACCAGGGAGAAGCTAAAGACTGGGGATAGTAAACTGGGCTGGTGACCTCACCAGCAAAGTTAAGAATGCACTGAAGATTAACAGCTCTTTCCAGACCGCCAGACCCCAGGTTGATTTATGTCCCACTGAAGCCTCACCTCCTCCAAACCACGCTCCCCCCTCCAACACCCATTGTCAGCAAGAAATGTCGTAATCGTGATGTCCCTGTTTCCATGATTCACGGGTCACCGATGGAAGCAGTGAATCCCACAACTAGTTCCGCTGATGTTGCAATTACTTCAGAAGTGTGATGCCTGTGGTTATGAAACATTTAAGACTGATATCACCAAACAGCAGGATACGTGCATGGGGCAAGGCAGAAATAGTTGTGGGCAATTTCTGTGTTTTTTCACTAAACTGTGTTTAAGATGTTCCCTTTCTCTTTCCAAATTTGTACTTGCTGATGCAGTTCAGCCTTCAGGGAGCACTTCCAACTTGATTATGTGCATACCGATGTCCCCCTCTCAGACAACGTGTCTACGCCACAAGTAAAGCATTTTCAAAAAGCAACTGCTGTACTCTGCCTGTGTGTAACCTAGTTTCAAAATCACCTGAAATGCTCCTCAAAAAGCATATTGAGCCATTTAATGGGTTCAGTGTCCAATTTGGGACACTGGGACACCCGGACCAACCAACCCAACCACCCCGTGGCTCAACACTTTAACTCTCCCTCCCACTCCACCAAGGACATGCAGGTCCTTGGACTCCTCCATCGCCAGACCATAACAACACGACGGTTGGAGGAAGAGCGCCTCATCGTCTGCCTGGAAACTCGCCAACCACAAGGGATGAACTCAGATTTCTCCAGTTTCTTCATTTCCCCTCCCCCCACCTTGTCTCAGTCGAATCCCTCGAACTCAGCACCGCCTTCCTAACCTGCAATCTTCTTCCTGACCTCTCCGCCCCTACCCCACTCCGACCTATCACCCTCACCTTGACCTCCTTCCACCTATCACATCTCCATCGCCCCTTCCCCAAGTCCCTCCTCCCTACCTTTTATCTTAGCCTGCTGGACACACTCTCCTCATTCCTGATGAAGGGCTTATGCCCAAAATGTCGAATTTCGTGTTCCTTGGATACCGCCTGACCTGCTGCGCTTTTCCAGCAACGCATTTTCAGCTCAGTGTCCAATTTGTCAAGTTTTTTTTCAAAGAAAAGACATCTAAAGATGCCTCCATACCTGGGACACATACTGTCCTTGGAGGGGGTTTACAAAGTATCTCGGGGATGAAGAGCTTGTCGTATGAGGATCGGTTGAGGACTCTGGGTCTGCACTCCATGGACTTTAGAAGGATGAGAGGGTATCTGATTGAAACTTCCAGAATACTGAGAGACCTGGATAGAGTGGACATGGAGAGGATGTTTCCATAAGTAGGACCCAAGGGCCCAGCCTCAGACTGAAGGGATGACCCTTTCGAACTGAGATGAGGAGGAATTTCTTCAGCCGGTGCTTGTGAATCTGTGGAACTCATTGCCTCAGAGGCCCATGGAGGCCAAGTCATCGAGTGTAGTTAAGACAGCGTTAAATAGGTTCTTGATTAGTAAGGGAACCAAGGGTCACGGGGAGAAGGCAGGAAATACGATTGAGAAGCATGTTCGCTATGACTGAATGGTGGAGCAGAATCGATGGACCAAATGACCTAATTCTTCTCCTCTATCTATGGTCTTGTGGTCATCCCAGTAACTTGCAAGATCTCACAATTTCATCTGGGCCTTTTGTCTACTGAGACCACATGATGCTGCAAAGACAAAGTCACTCAATATATATTTAAGGAAGAAATTGATAGACTTCTAGAGGTTAAGGTGCTAAAAGGTATGGGGATAGTGTGTGAGTATGGGATTAAGGTAGTTCCTCAGCCATGGTCATGTTGAAGGGCAGATCTGGACTGATGGCTTACTCCTGGTCCTGGTTTTCCACGTTTCCCTGTTTTATAGCTTCTTTCAACTTCCACACTCTTTAAAGAGATTAATGTAAGATTTCAGAAGCACAGTCACTTTGCAGCATGCATATTAAGCGGAGATACATTTCAGTTCGACAACAGGAAGGTAAAGATCTGGAAAATTCGTTCGGGTAACTGAGGATAAGATCCACCCAGTCTCTTGCTAACAGTGTGTCTGAGAACTCTCTGTCAAAGTGCAAGTCTATCATAGACCGAGCTGTTCAAATTTCCCAAGGTCAGTGAGACACATTTCAAATTCTATTCTGAGGAAGGATCACTGGACCCGAAACATTCACTCTGATTTCTCTCCACTGATGCTGCCTGACCTGCTGAGATTTTCCAGCAATTTCTGTTTTTGTGTCTAGTTTTCGATTTCTCTGGCACTGGTGTCCATGGGGCTTGTCCTGTTATAATGTATGTCTCTTCAGCACACATCGGGCTATGACCGATTCAAGAGTTTAGACCATTATTTATAGAACACCAACTTTCCTTACCTGTATGGGCTCTAACGTGATTCTGGTCCCATTGGTGCTGCTATTGTGTGATTTTTCTTATAACCCAGGATCACACGGGAACGGAGTTATCACATTATATCCGATCAGACTGTAATGTCCATAGACAGGAATTGTTGGCACGTTACTGAGGGACTGGAGTAGGGGTGGTCACCACGATGCCTTATCTTTACTCAAATACAGTGGCACAAACAGCATCCTTTTGTTCAAATCTGTTTCCTGTGTCTGATGAGTGCAAGACAAATTGCTTTCTGAAATGTTACATCTCTCTATTACTAAACACTTAATTCAAACATATACAGGGTTTACAAGGGTGGGGCAGGAGACAAAAGCAATGCGCAAAGAATGGCTTGGATGGTAGGAGAGATTAAACCATGGCAAATTGGTGAATGGTGCAAGGGAACACTAGTGGCAATTGTCAAGTCATGAACAACAAGATTGGATGTCAAACACCTTGGGATCTTACATACTATTGTGAAAGGCTCTATCTCAACGCAACCTCCTTGCTGAGTCATCATATTTCCTGTAATATACAGTGCAATCTGAAATATTGAGTACAGGAGTTGGGAGGTCATGTTGTGGCTGTACAGGACATTGGTTAGGCCATTGTTGGAATATTGCATGCAATTCTGGTCTCCTTCCTATCGGAAAGATGTTGTGAAACTTGAAAGGGTTCAGAAAAGATTCACAAGGATGTTGCCAGGGTTGGAGGATTTGAACCATAGGGAGAGGCTGAATAGGCTGGGGCTGTTTTCCCTGGAGCGTCGGAGGCTGAGGGGTGACCTTATAGAGGTTTACAAAATTATGAGGGGCATGGATAGGGCAAATAGGCAAAGTCTTTTCTCTGGGGTTGGAGAGCCCAGAACTAGAGGGCATAGGATTAGGGTGAGAGGGGAAAGATATAAAAGAAATCTAAGGGGCAACTTTTTCACGCAGAGGGTGGTACATGTATGGAATGAGCTGCCAGAGGAAGTAGTGGAGGCTGGTATAAATGCAACATTTAAGAGGCATTTGGATGGGTATATGAATAGGAAGGGTTTGGAAGGATATGGGCTGGGTGCTGGCAGGTGGGATTAGATTGGGTTGGGATATCTGGTCAGCATGGACAGGTTAGACCGAAGGGTCTGTTTCCGTGCTGTACACCTCTATGACTCTATGATTTTAAATGGCGGCGACCCAGGCCACTCAGCCTTTCAAACCCATTCAATAGGGTGGCATGGTAGCTCAGTGGTTAGAGGGTGGCACAGTGGCTCAGTGGTTAGCACTGCTGCCTCACAGCATCAGGGTCCTGCATTCGATTACTGCCTGTCTGTGTGAGTTTGCTCCGGTTTCCTCCCACAATCCAAAGATGTACAGGTCAGGTGAATTGGCCATGCTAAATTGCCAATAGTGTTAGTCAGGGGTAAATATAGGGTAGGGGAATGGGTTTGGGTGAGTTTCTCTTCAGAGGGATGGTGTGGATTTGTTGGGCCAAGGGGCCTGTTTCCACACTGTAGAGAATCTAATGATGTGGTGCCTGATCGGATTGTATTCTGAGTTCTGTATTCTCATCCAGCCCTGCCACCCCTCGATCCCCTGCCGAATGAGAATCCATCCACCTCCACCTTGGAAGTATTCAGTGACCTCCATCTCTGTCACCTCCTGAGGCAACATACAGCCATCTGAGTGACAAAAGAACTTTTCCTTATCTTCGTGTTCAAAGGAAGAGACCCCTGGTTTTGAAACTGTGCCCACGCCCGTTCCAGATTCACCGGCAAGATGAAACATCCTCTCCACATCTTGTGAAATATCAGTCAAGTCAACCTCTCACTCTTTCAAATTTGAGTGGAAATAAACCCAGTCTCATAGCCATAGAGTCATAGAGCTGTACAGATGGAATCAGTCCCTTCAGTCTAACTGGTTCATGCCGACTCAGTATCCTAAACAATTTATTTCCTTTCTTTCAGATTATCATGTCCTCCCTCACCCATCCCCTTTCCTGTCCTTTAAGTCTGGCAGGAGACACCCCATTGTTCTGCCATTTTCATATTCCGATCACTTAATGTAAAATACTAACATCTTTTCTCCACCGGCACTCTACACCCAATATCCTCACCTCCACCAACCGAACTACAGCATAAATGCTGTCGCCTCCACAATTCACACCAGCTCTGACTCGAAAAGTTAGCTTGCTCTCTCTGATACAGAACTCAGAATGCTTCTGACCCGCTGCCATCGCCAGCATTTGTTGTTTTCAGGACAGGTTCCAGCACCTGCAGCAATTTGTGTCTAAATTGTATGGTGTTTCAGTGGTTAGCACTGCTGCCTCGCAGGGCCAGGGACGCTGGTTCAATTCTAGCCTCAGGTGACTGTCTGTGTGGAGTTTGTGCATTCTTCCCTGGGTCTGTGTTGGTTTCCTCCCGCAGTCCAAAGATGTGAGTTGGACATACTAAACTGCCTATAGTGTTAGATGCATTAGTCTGGGTGGGTTACTTTTCAGAGGGTTGGTATGGACTTGTTGGGCCAAAGGGCCTGTTTCCACACTGCAGGGGAATTTAATCTAATTCTGTTTGGTCCATATCCCTCTAAACCTATTCATATACCCATCCCGATGCCTTTTAAGTGTTGAAACTGCATCAGCCTCCACCATCTTGTCTGGCAGCTTATTCCATACCTGTACCACCCTCTGTGTGAAGAATTTGCCCCTTAGGTCCCTTTTACATTTGCCCCTCTCAACTTAAACCTATGCCCTCTAGTTCTGCACTCCCCTACCCTGGGAAAGAGACCTTGTCTATTCACACTATCTATGCCCCTCACGATTTTATAAACCTTCAGCCCCTGACGCTCCAGGGAAAACAGCCCCAGCTTGTGTAGCCTCTCCCTGTGGCTCAAACCCTCCAACCCTGGCAACATCCTTGTAAATCTTTTCTGAGCCCTTTCAAGTTTCACAACATCTTTCCTACAGCAGGGAGACCGGAATCAGTCTGGCCAAACTATCCTCACTGTTATGCTCAGCTGCTAAAAAAAAAGACGTATTTCCAACTTGTGATGAAAAATGACCTCATGGTGAAGTTAAAGAGCATCAGTCTCTTTGTGATGACAAGAGGTAAATCCAGATTCCATTGTCTGATATGTAATGTGCTGTTTCAAGAATAAATGCTAGTCCACTAGGCTCCTTTTATCAAGGATTCTCCATTTGGTTGACAGGATGGATATGCCTGTCACTGAATGAATGGCTGCCATCACAAACTACTCAAAAGTGAACTAAATATAGACAACTTAGTCCCAAAGGGCTCATTGACTTTAAGCAATGGGCAGCTGGGACCACTTAGCCTGAACATCTGAAGTTGGATTCCACCAACCGTGCTGACTGAGCACAAAAGGCTCAGCAATGTTAATCTCATCTTTTTCACAGCATTGTTACAGCACAGAAGGAGGCCATTCAGCCCATTGTGCCTGCACTGGTCTATCCACTGGTGCCAATCTCCTGCCTTTTCCCCATGTCCTTGCACACCATTTCTATCCAAATAACCCTCTTTGATTCCTCAATGGAACCTACCTCCACCAAATCTTAGGGTGGCTCAGTGGTTAGCACTGCTGCCTCACAGCACCAGGGGCCCGGGTTCAATTCCTGCCTCGGGCAACTGTCTGTGTGGGGTTTGCACATTCTCTCCAGGTCTGCGTGGGTTTCCTCCCACAGTCCAAAGACGTGCAGGCCAGGTGAATTGGCCATGTTAAATTGCCCCAAAGTGTTAGGTGTAGGGGAATGGGTCTGGGTGGGTTGCTCTTTGGAGGATAGGTGTGGACTTGTTGCGCCTGTTTCCACACTGTAGGGAATCTCATCTAATTTCCAGGCGGTGCATTCCCCACCCAAGGGCAACTGGGAGTGGGGGAATAAATGCTGGCCAGTCAACGATGCCAACATCCCAAAACTACTCACTGTGTGAAAATTCATTTCCTTGCTTCAGTCGCACCCCCCCCCCCCTTTAAATCTATACCTCTGATTCTTTTCCAAGCAAATTTTGTCTTCTTTTACTCAGCAATCATCTGAGTTGACTCCTGCAATCCCAGTGACCTCCAGGTGGAGGTGCTGTTGCTGGTGCAGGTGCTGTATTGAAGATCAGCTCTGAAATTAAGGTTCATTCTGCCCTTTCATGGGGATCTTCAAATATCCAGCAGCACTGGTTGGAAGAAGCAAAGGGGATGCTTTGATTCCAGCCCAATATTTAACCTCCAACCAAAATCTTCATCACATTGCACCTGTGGGATTGGCAAGTACACAAATCATCTGCTGTGCTTCCAAAATTAAAGTGATGACAACATTTCGAAAGTACTTCAAAGGTACTAAAATGCTTTAGGATGTTCTGCAGCATGGAATGTTGCAATTTAAGGTTCTGGAGGGTGTTGGTGCGAAAACGTCTGCAGCTTTGGCTTTCCCATTTGAAGAAAGATAGACATTACGGCAGGAGGCAGACAGGAGTCACATATCCAGGACATGCAGGTGGCCTGACATAGCTCACTCCCCAGGAACTGTCCTGGACATTGAAGTTGGCAATTACCCGACACGCGGAAGTTGCCAGAAAAGTCTCCATGTTTGAGTTAGAGTCACGGACGTCAGAGAATTCTGACAGGCTTAGCTTAAGGTTTACCCAGACAACTTTAGAGCATCTAAACCTCCTTCTAGCTCTGAGGGAATTATTAATCTAAACCCCAAGGCACCCCTGGCACCTCCCTCCATCCACTCCCCACCCCCACCTTCAATGGACAGCAGTGCACATGGCCTCACCGCCATCCCAAACCTGATTCTCCACTCCAACTCCAACACCCTGACCCTACCTGGCCTGACTGCAACCCCCTCCCTATCCCCAAGACTACAGCTACCCCTAAACCTACTGTACATAATCACCCCTCCACCTATAATCTTGCCTCCCTGCTACTTACCCCTCACCGCACTCCCACCCTCACTCACCTGTCATCCTAACCCTTACCTGCCATGTTACTCTGTCCCCCAGCTGCCCACACCCACTCACCCACCTGACATAGAAACATAGGAACAGGAGGAGGCCATTCAGCCCCTCGGCCTGTCCCACCATTCAATGAGATTATGGCTGGTCAGTGGCCAAACTCCATATACCTGCCCTTGCTTAACAAAAAAATTATATGTTTCAGATTTAAAACTAATAACTGATCTTGATCAACCATGGAAGAGAGTTCCAAATCTCTCCCATCCTTTGTGTGTTGAAGTGCTTCCTAACATCTCTCCTGAACGGTCTGGCCTGAATTCTCATACGATGCCCCTAGTTCTAGAATCCACAACCTGCGGAAATAGTTTATCTTTATCCATCTTGACTTTTCCTGTTATTATCTTGAAGACTTTGATCAGATCACTCCTTAACCTTCTGAATTCTAGAGAAAACAGGCCCCATTTGTGTTACATTTCCTCATAACTTCATGTCTGAAGTCCAGGTCTCATTCTTGTAAACCTACAATGTGCTCCTTCCAAGTTCAATCTATCCTTCCCAAGGTATAGTGCCCAGATCTGCTCACAGTGCTCCAAGTGGGGTCTAACCTGGGGTTTGTATAACTGCAGCGGAACTTCAATGTCCTTGTAGTCCTGTCCTGTGGATATAATGGCCAGAATTCCATCAGCTTTATTGATTATTTTCTGCCACCAACACCTTGACCCACCTGCTACCTAGCCCCTCACCCACCTGCCTCCCACCCCTCACCCACTTGCCTCATATCCCCTTACCTATTTGCCAGTGCTACCCACTCACCCATCGGGCACTGAAATCCTCTCATCTACAACACTACCTAGCCGAATCCCTCAACCACCTGCCCACCATCCCACCCCCCCATGCCACACAAGCACATATGGATGACCTTCCTTGCACAGCGTAGTGCTCTAGTACAGACCTGTACGTTCATTTCCCAGGATTGCTGTTCTGTTTTACTATGTTTTCTCTTCCATTGTTTAAGGAGACAGCTCCCCACCAGGTTCCCATGGCAACCGAGTTGGGGAGTGGGGGGGGAGGAAGTGAGGAGGGGGTAGCAGTCACGAGCCACTGATATTTGCAACCCACCAACAAATATAAACCGAGATCAAGGAGGACCTGACGGAATAGCAGAACACGTTCCAAGGCCGAACTGGTAACCCCCGTGCTATATTGAATGTAGCTCTACTGGTGAACCAGAAACCCCATTCCCTACCCCCTAGAAGTAAAGCAGAGCACCCCGTCCCTGATCTTCCAGGGGATAAAGAAGAACACCCCCTGTCCCCCAGCCCCCAGGGGTTAAAGCAGAATACCCCCTGTCTCCTAACCCCAGGGGATAAAGCAGAATATCCCCTGTCCCTCATCCCCAAGGGGTAAAGCAGAATACCCCCATCTCCCAGCCCTCAGGGGGTAAAGCAGAATACCCCCTGTCCCTGGCCCCCAGGGGGTAAAGCAGAATACCCCCTGTCCCTGGCCCCCAGGGGGTAAAGCAGAATACCCCCTGTCTCCTACCCCCAGGGGGTAAAGCAGAATACCCCCTGTCTCCTAACCCCAGGGGGTAAAGCAGAATACCCCCATCCCACAGGGGGTAAAGCAGAATACCCCCTATCCCCTCTTCCACTGGGTAAAGCAGAATGCCCCCTGTCTCCCAGCCCCCAGGGGGTAAAGCAGTACACCCCATCTCTTATCCCCCTGGGGGTAAAGCAGTATACCCCACCCCTTATCTCGCCAGGGGGTAAAGCAGTACACCCCATCCCTTATCCCCCCAGGGGGTAAAGCAGTATACCCCATCCCTTATCCCCCCAGGGGGTAAAGCAGAATACCTCCTGTGCCCTAACCCTGCCCCCGAGTGTGAAACAGAACACTCCCTGTCCCTTACCCCCCACCACCCACCCCCAGGGGGTGAACCAGAAACCTCCTTGTCCTTTACGCCCCCATGGCGGGGCAGGGGGGAATGGGGGTTGATGCAGAACACCCTTCTGTCCTTTACCCCTGTAACCTGAATGCTGAACTGAACGAGACTTGCTTTGGTTAATAACGGTCTCATCACTGGAACAGCCCGAACCAAATAAAAATGACCGTTTCTCAGATACCGATCTATCCATCACAACATTGCTGAGGGAATTTAAAAGGAAAACAAATTTTGAGAAATGAAATATTGTCCAAATAAACACACAAGGTGACAGGCGTGTTATGGTCTCACTGGCCTGATCCAACTTCAAGCTGATTGTTTACTTTGTCTTTCTGACAGCCCAGAACTGAACAAACTTCTTCATTCTCCGTCCTTCAAGTTAACTTGGTGAAATCTGAACTCCTGGCCTCTGCTCCTCACTGTCAAAGTCACTGTAATATAAACCGCGGATGAGAGTTGTTTATTTATCAGCTAAACATTTAACGTCTTTGCATACCATTTCTCTGGTCAGTGTTTTAGCAACTGCTGTTAATCAGGCTATTATAGAGAGGGAATAGCATCAGCAATGCAGGAACAGGGAAAGGCCATTCAGTCCCTCGAGCCTGTTGTACTTTTTTACTTGGACAATGACTGGACACAACCTTAACTCCACTTACTCCTCTTCGCTTGATGCCTAAACTTTTCCTCTGTCAATTGTCCCAGCATCCACAGGGGAGAGAGTTTGCACCTGGGTTTCTTCTCCCTAAGAGTGTCTTCTGATTTCCTTCTTATCATCAGACGTTAATTCTAGAGGAACACCTTTCCCATGGCAGTGCTGGGGAAGTGCAACTTACTACTACTGAGAAAGAAAAAGCTAATAGGAACATATTGAAGGGCTGATAGTTCTGTGAACGTGGAGTCACAGGGTAGTGAAGAAGGTGCGCTTGCCTTTACTGGTCAGTGCATTGAGTATGGGAGTTGGGAGGTTATGGTCTTGATTAGAGTGGTGCTGGAAAAACACAGCAGGTCAGGCAGCATTCAAGGAGCAGGAGAATCAACAAAAGCCTTGGAAGTTATGTTGAGGCTGTATAGAACATTGGTTGGGCCAATTTTAGAGTACTGCTTTCAATTCCGCTAGAGGAAGGATGTTGTAAAACTTGAAAGGGTTCAGAGATGACTTATGAGGATGGTGCCAGGGTTGAAGGGTTTGAGTTATAGGGAGGGGCTGAATGGGTTGAATATGACTATGACACATCCTGGCATTGGATCCCTTGGGTGTCCTGCTCTGTACATACTCTCTGAATCCCACTTAATTCTATCCCAAGATTTCTTTTTCCCTTATGTGTTGGTTCCCAACCCACACAGGCAGCTTCACTGCCACATCCATTTTAAAAATGTTGATCAGATCACCCCTTCGTTGCAATCTCTCAGTGGAACACAGGTCAGGCTGATACAGCTGCTCTCAGCTTAAGCCTCAAGCCTCTGACCTGCTGTGTCCCTCCGAGACAGTATTCCACTATCTGTCCCAGGCCACTGGCTTTGCCGCAGGAACTATTGTTGGCTGTTGCACATTCTCATCTCTCTGTTTTCTTTTAAAGCTGTATGGAAATTCTCAGCTGTCTCAGAGTATTTTCTGGAACCTTCTTTCCACCTTTCCAGCTGGCTGCTGTCAATAGTTATTTATCAAACACTATGCAGACTCCGTAATGGTGACATACACAGGTCCGTTCCTCCATTTTTATACCCATCTCCCACCCCCCCCACCCCCATCCGCCTTGGAGAAAGGAGTTGGATTTTGGAAGACTAAAACAAACAAAGTCAAGGATGGGAGTTCAGGATATCAAGAAAATCAAGATTGGAGTTGTGAGGTAATCATGAACCTATCTATTCAAGACAGGGATAGATGGCTTCTTAATTGGTAAGGGGATCAAACGTAATGGGAAAAGGCAGGAGAATGGGGTTGAGAAACAGATCAGCAATGATTGAATGGCAGAACTGACTTGATGGGCCAAATGGCCTAATTTTGCTCCTATTTCTTACGCTCTTATGGAAACTTTAACTACTTGGCCTGCATTCATGAGAAAGTATCCTTTTAATAACTTGCTCATTTTTTTCCATGGGACTTTGTCATTGGTCAGGCACTATATGTGAGTAGGTAGGGTTTAGAGGCTTAGGAAAGGCCAGAAGCTGGCAGGTGGGACTAGTTGAGTTTGAGATTATGTTCGGTATGGATTGGTTGGACCGAAGGGTCTGTTTCCATGCCGTATGACTCTAATATCTTTGCTTGCGTGTAATGACATTCCCCTTAAGGGGGTGCTTGTGCTGCCCACACCTAATTGCCCTTGCTGGGCCATTACAGAGGGCTGTCAAGAGTCAACCACCTTGCTGGAGTCACACATAAGTCAGACCAGGTAAGGGTGGCAGATTCCCTTCCCCTAAACCAGGTGTGTTTTTACAATGCTTGATGATAGTTTTGTAATCAGTGGGCACACCTTCAATTGTTGATTTTATTAATTGAACTTGAAGTTTATCGGCTGGCAGGGTAGAATTGGAACCTGTGTACCTAAAGCATCGCTGTGATCCTCGAGATGACTAGGCCAGTGACAACACAACAACAACCCTATCACCCTGAGAATCTAACTACCTCTGTGCCCAGAGAGAAGACGTGGTGACAACAGACAATTATAAAGCCTTGCCCTATGGGCCTATCAAGATAAAGTTCTACATTTACAGACTGGAAGTAAAATCATTGCTTAGTTTGTAAATTTCCCTTTGGTTTTGTTGAAATGTTATGTAGCTTGCTGCGGTTTGATTTGATCACATGCTCGTTTATTCTGGTGATGGTGCCCTCAAAGGAGGTAACTCTGCTACTGGTTCTAAGGGTGGTCCAACCCAAGTTATGTTTAACTTAATCTCACGGCTTTTGAAATCCGTTCCACTGAAAATGATACCCAGGGATTTGTTTCTACATTTAATTATACATTTACGGCACTTCAGTGGATGGTGGCCATTGAGCCCACATTGACAAATGGAGAACAACGAAGGAAAGTGTGAACTCATCCAGTTTGGCAGAAAGAGTATTTTAAAAAGCATTTTATCTAAATGGTGAGAGGTTACAGAGAGAGCTGGTGTCATGGCTTTTTAGGCTAGATCAGATTCCCTACAGTGTGGAAACAGGCCCTTCGGCCCAACCAGTCCACACCGACCCTCCGAAGAGTATCCATCCCAGACCCATTTCCCTCTGACTAATGCACCTAGCACTATGGGCAATTTAGCATGGTCAATTCACCTGACCTGTACATCTTTGGACTGTGAGAGGAAACCAGAGCAAACCCACGCAGACATGGGAAGAATGTACAACCTCCACACAGACAGTCGCCTGAGGCTGGAATTGAACCTGGGACCCTGGTGCTGTGAGGGTGCTAACCACTGAACAATGGATGGTGGCCATTGAGACCATATTGGCAAATGGAGATCAATGAGGGAAAGTGTTAACTTATCCAATTTGGCAGAAAGAATTTTTTAATAAGCATTTTATCTAAATGGTGAGAGGTTACAGAGGGAGCTGGTGTAGTGGTTAGTGGATCACAGTAGATTAAAATGCAAGTGTAGTGAGTAATCAGAAAGGATATTAGAATCTTATCGTTTATCACAAGGAGAATTTAGAGTCATTGAGTCATAGAGCTATACAGCATGGAAACAGATCCTTCTGTCTGTGGAGGCGATGGCCTAGTGGTATTACTGACCGTTAATCCCAAAACCTGAGTAATGTTCTGGGGGTTGGGGTTCTAATCCTGCCATGACAGTTGGTGGAATTTGAATTCAATTTTTAAAAAATCTGGAAATTAGGGTTGACTGATAACCATGAAGCTAATGCCAATTTTTGGGAAAACCCATATGGTTCACTAATGCCCTTTAGGGAAGGAAATCTGCCATCCTTACCTGGTCTGGCCTCCATGCGATCCCAGAGCCACAGCAATGTAGTTGACTCTCAATTGCCCTCAGAAATGGCCCAGCGAGCCACTCAGTTGTACCAATTTCTAGAACATCACAACAAAGAGATTGACAGACCACCTGGCATCAATCTTGAAACCAGGAAAGATAACGGTAAAAACACAAATAGCCTTGTCGACCGTGCAAAGTCCTCCTTACCGACAACTGGGGGCTCATGCCGAAATTGGGAGTCGAGAGAGTGGTGCTGGAAAAGCCCAGCAGGTCTGGCAGCGTCCAAGGAGCAGGAACCTTGACGTTTCAGGTAAAAGCCCATCATTCAAGCATTTACCTGAAAAGTAGTTTCTCCTGCTCCTCGGATGCTGCCTGGCCTGCTGTGCTTTTCCAGCACCACGCTTTCGACTCTAATCTCCAGCATCTGCAGTCGTCCCTTTTGCCATAATTGGGAGGGCTGTCTCACAGGCCAGTCAAGCAACAGCCTGATGCAGTCATACTCACAGAATCATACCTTACAGATAACACCCCAGGCACCACCATTACCATCCCGGGAGATGTCCTGTCCCGCCGGCAGGACAGACCCAGCAGAGGTGGCGACACAGTGGGATACAGTCCGGAGGGAGCTGCCTTGGGAATCCTTGGCATCAACTCCGGACCCCATAAAGTCTCATGGCTGCAGGTTAAACATGGGCAAGCAAACCTCTTACTGCTTACCACATACCATCCTACCTTTGGCCGATGAATCAGTACTCCTCCATGTTGAACAAGACTGGGAGGAAGCACTGAGGGTGGCAAAGCTGCAAAATGTACTCTCGGGTTGGAGGATTTCAATGTCCACCACCAAGAGTGGCTCAGCAGTAGCATTGCTGGTCGGGGTCTAAAGGATATAGACTGGGTTTGCGGCAGGTGGTGAAGGAACCAACAAGAGGGAAAAACATACTTGAGTTGCTGAACAAAGAGATCTTGGAGTGCAGGTTCATAGCTCCTTGAAAATGGAGTCACAGGTAGATAGGATAGTGAAGAAGGCGTTTGGAATGCTTTCCTTTATTGGTTAGAGTATTGAGTACAGGCATTGGGAGGTCATGTTGTGGCTGTACAGGACATTGGTTAGGCCACTGTTGGAATATTGCGTGCAATTTTGGTCTCCTTCCTATCAGAAAGATGTTGTGAAACTTGAAAGGGTTCAGAAAAGATTTACAAGGATGTTGCCAGGGTTGGAGGATCTGAACTACAGGGAGAGGCTGAATAGACTGGGGCTGTTTTCCCTGGAGCATCGGAGGCTGAGGGGTGATCTTATAGAGGTTTACAAAATTATGAGGGGCATGGATAGGGTAAATAGGCAAAGTCTTTTCCCTGGGGTCAGGGAGTCCAGAACAGGAGGGCATAGGTTTAGGGTGAGAGGGGAAAGATATAAAGGAGACCTAAGGGGCAACCTTTTCACGCAGAGGTTGGTATGTGTATGGAATGAGCTGCCAGAGGATGTGGTAGAGGCTGGTACAATTGCAACATTTAAGAGGCATCTGGATGGGCATATGAATAGGAAGGGTTTGGAGGGAAATGGGCCAGGTTCTGGCAGGTGGGACTAGATTGGGTTGGGATATCTGGTTGGCATGGACGGGTTGGACCGAAGGGTCTGTTTGCATGCTGTCCACCTCTATGACTCTATGACCTCATCCTCACTAATCTGCCAGCTGGAGAAGCATCTGTCCATGACAGTATACGTAAAAGTGACCATTGCATTGTCCTTCTGGAGACCAAGTCCCACCTTCACATTGACAATTAAATAATTCATTCTAGGAGGAGGCTCCACAAATATCCCCATCCCCAAAGATGGAGGAGCGCAGCACGTCAGATAAGGCTGATGCATTCGTAACGATCTTCAATCAGTCATGCCGAGTGGATGATCCAAATGGGCTTTTGTCGTCCCCAGCATCACAGATACCAGTCTCCAGCCAAGTCAGATCCGCTCCATGTGATGTCAAGAAACGGCTGGAGGCATTGGATACTGCAAAGGCAGTGAGCCCTGATAACATTCCAGCAATAGAACTGAAGACATGTCTTCCAGAATTTGCTGCTACCCGAGCCAGACAGTTACAACACTGGCATCGACCCGACAATGTGGAAAATTGCCCAGGTTTGTCCTATACACAAAAAGCAGGACATATCCAACCCAGCCAATTACCGCCCAATCAACCACCATCATCAGTCTGTGATGGAAGGGGTCACCAACATCACCTGCTCAGCAATAACCTGCTCAGTGACACCCAGGGTCACTCAGCTCCTGACCTCCTTACAGCCCTGGTTCAAACATGGACAAAAGAGCTGAATTCCAGAGGGGAGGGGAGAGTGACAGCCCTTGACATCAAGGCTGCATTCCACTGAGTATGGCATCAAGGAGCCCTGGCAAAACTGCAATCAATGGGAATCAGGGGACAAACACTGTGCTGGTTAGAGTCATACCTGGCACAAACGAAGTTGATTGTGGTTGTCGGAGGTCAATCATCTCAACTCCAGGACATCTCTGCAAGAGTCCCTCAGGATAGTGTCCTAGGCCCAACAATCTTCAGCTGCTTCATCAATGACCTTCCCTCTGTCATAAGTGGGGATGTTCGCCGATGATTGCACAGTGTTCATCACCATTCGCGACTCCTCAGATACTGAAGCAGTCCATGCTCAAACACAACAAGACCTGAACAATATCAAGGCTTGGACTGACAAGTGGCAAGTAACATTCATTACTTACAGTGTGGAAACAGGCCCTTCGGCCCAACAAGTCCACACCAACCCGCCGAAGCAGAACCCACCCAGACCTATTCCCCTACATTTACCCCTGCCCCTAATACTACGGGCAATTTAGCATGGCCAATTCCCAAACCCGCACATCTTTGGACTGTGGGAGGAAACCCACGCAGACATGGGGAGAATGTGCAAACTCCATATAGTCAGTCGCTTGAGGCAGGATTTGAACCCGGGTCTCTGGTGCTGTGAGGCAGCAGTGCTAATCACTATGCCACCGTGCCGCCCACATTCACGTGACACAAATGCCAGACAATGACCATCACGAACAAGAGACACACCAACCACTGCCCCTTGACATTCAACGGTATTACAATCACTGAATCCCCTACTGTCAACATCCTTGGGGTGACCATTGACCAGAAACTCAACTGGACTCACCACATAAACACAGTGGCCACTAGAGCCAATCAGAAACTAGGGATACTGCGGCGAGTAACTCCCCTCCTGACACCCCAAAGTCTATCCGCCATCTCCACGACACAAGTCAAGAGTGTGATGGAATACTCCCCACTGTCTGGATGTGGGCAACTCCAACAACACATAAGAAGCTTGACACCATCCAAGACAAAGCAACCCGCATCCACAAGCATCCACTCCCTCCACCACCAGCGCTCAGTAGCAGCAATGTATACTAGCTACAAGATGCACTGCAGAAATTCACCGAGGATCCATACGGAGCACCTTCCAAACCCACAACAACTTCCACCTGGAAGGACAAGGGCAGTAGGGAGTTGGGAGCACCACCACCTGCAAGTTCCCCTCCAAGACACGCACCATCCTGACTTGGGAATATACTACTGTTCCTTCACTGTCCTTGGGTCAAAATCCTGGCATTCCCTCCCTCCCGGCATTGTGGGTCAACCCACAGCAGGTGGACTGCAGTGATTCAAGAAGGCAGCTCACCACCACATTCTCAAGAGCAAATAGGGATTGGCTATCAGCGCTGGCCAGCCAGCAACACCCAAGTCCCACTAGTGAATAAAAAAAAATCTCGTCTATACTGACCAGATGTGCTAAATGAATCTCATCCCATTTGCCAGCACTTGGCCCATATCGCTCCACAGAGGAGCCTCGATTATCCAGCATTCAATTATCTGAATATGGGATTATCCGGCAAGATCACAAGGTCCCGATGCTCGGCTAAACTACGTTATCCAGCACTCGATTATCCAGAATTCGATTAACCAAACAAAATACTTCTGCCCATGTCCTTCGGACAATTGAGGTTCCTCTGTAAACGCGAGTCGTACACCCACCCAGATTCCTTTTAAATGCTGTAATTGTACCAGCCTCCACACTTCCCTCTGGCAGCTCATTCCGTACTACTCTCTGTGTGAAAAAGTTGCCCCTTAGGTCCCTTTTAAATCTTTTCCTTCCCACCTTAAACCTATGCCTTCTAGTTTTGGACTTCCCTACTCTGGGGAAACGAACGTGACTATTCAGCCTCCCCTCATGATTTTACAATGCAATTTTTTGAATGTAAGAGGATAGGGGTTGGGGGTGCGATGGTCTGTTGGGGACTTGAAGCAGTTTTCATTAGAGAGAAGAAGGTTGAGAGGTGACTTAATTGAGACATATAAGATAATCAGAGGGTTAGATCGGGTGGACAGTAAGAGCTTTTTTCCTCGGGTGTTGATGGCAAGCACGAGGGGATGTAGCTTTAAATTGAGGGGCGATAGATATAGGACAGATGTCAGAGGCAGTTTCTTTACTCAGAGAGTAGTAGGGGTGTGGAACGCACTGACTGCAACAGTGATAGACTTGCCAACTTTAAGGGCATTAAATGGTCATTGCATAGACATATGAACAAGAATGGAACAGTGTAGGTTAGATGGGCTTCAGATTGGTTCCACAGGTCAGTGCAACATCAAGGGCCGAAGGGTCTGTACTGCACTGTCATGTTCTATGTTCTACGCCACAACGTCTCCACGCAGTAGCGAGCTCCACATTCTCACCACGCTCTGAGTAAAGATGCTTCTCCAATTAGATCTGTCAAGTACCCATCTTAATTTGTGGTCCTTAGTTCAAATCTGACTTCAGCACAGAATTGAGGCTGCCCCTGTGGGGGAGCCACAGCATTGCCAGTAGTCCCAACTTTTTGATGAGATATCAAACTGCTTCCCATGCATTACCATCCTTCCGTGAGTACACATGAGTCTCACCAAAAACTGGAGTATAACCCCACCATTTGTTTTGTATTCATTCATGGGATGAGATTGCCTATCCCAGAGGGCGGTTAAGTGTCAATTACATTACAATGGGTCTGGAGTCACATGTAGTCCAAAGTAAGTTTCCTTCCCTAAAGGACATTAGTAAATCAGGTGAGATTTTCCCAACAACCATTTCATAGGCATTATTAGATTCTTAATTCCAGGTTTATATTGAATTCAAATTCTACCATCTGGCCATGGTGGGACTCGAACCCAAGTTCCCAAAACATTACCTGGGTCTCTGGCTTAACAGTCCAGTAATAATGCTTAAAATCACTCAACACCAGGTTATAGTCCAACAGGTTTATTTGGCCTGGGTTCATTTCCCAGGGTATTTTTAACTTTGCCCTCCCCAGTCCAACACAGGCTGCTCCAACTCAGTCACTAAGCCATCGCATCCCCCAAACCTCTATACTCTTACATCCAAAAAATTGCATTGTAAAATCATGAGGGTCAAGGGTAGGCTGAATACCCTGTAGTCAAGTTCTTTTCTCCAGGGTAGGGGAGTCCAAAACTAGAAGGCATAGGTTTAAGGTGGGAAGGAAAAGATTTAAAAGGGGGCCTAAGGGGCAACTTTTTCACACAGAGAGGGAAGTGTGGAGGCTGATACAACTACATCAGTTACAAGGAATCTGGATGAGTGTATGACTAGGAAGAGTTGACAGAAGAACCTTAATTATTCGACGCAGGAGTATTTTGTTTGGTTAATCAAATTCCGGATAATCGAATGCTGGATAACGTAGTTTAGCCGAGCATCGGGACCTTGTGATCTTGCCGGATAATCCGATATTCAGATAATCCATAGGACCTTCCCTGCATACCAGGCAACATCCTAGTAAATCTCCTCTGAACCCTTTCCAAAGCTTCCACATCCTTCTTATAATGCAGTGAACAGAACCACACGCAATACTCCAAGTACAGCAGCACCTGAGTTTTGCACAGCTGCAGCATGAGCTCATGGCTCTGAAACTCAATGGCCCATCAATAAAACTAAACACACCATATGCCTTCTTAACAACGCCATCAACCTGGGGTCTACATACATGGACACCAAGATCTCTCTGCTCATCTACGCTACCAAGAACCTTACCATTAGCCCAGCACTCTGCATTCCTGTTGCTCCTTCCAAAGTGAATCCCCTCACATATTTCTGCGTTAAACTCCATTTGCCACCTCTCAGCCCAGCTCTGCAGCTTATCTATGTCCCTGTGTAACCAATAACATTCCTTGTCACTATCCACAACTCTACCAACCTTATTGTTATCCACAAATTTACTAACCCATCTTTCTACACCCTCATCCAGGTCATTTATAAAAATGACAAACAGCAGTGGCCCCAAAACAGATCCTTGTGGTACCCCAGTAGTACAGAGCTCCAGGATGAATATTTCCCATCAACCACCAGCCTCTGTCTTCCTTCAGTGAGCCAATTTCTGATCCAACCGCTAAATCACCCTCAATCCCAAACCTCCATATTTTGTGCAATAGCCTACCATGGGGAACCTTATCAAACACCTTACTGAAATCCATATACACCACATCAACCATTTTACCCTCATCCAACTGTTCAGTCACTATCTCATAGAACTCAATAAGGTTTGTGAGGCATGACCTACCCTTCGCAAAACCATGTTGACTATCCCTAATCAACTTATTTCTTTCTAGATGATTATAAATCTTGTCTCTTATAACCCTTTCTAACACTTTACCCCCAACCGAAGTAAGGCTCACTGGTCTATAATTACCAGGGTCGTCTCTACTCCCCTTCTGGAGCAAGGGAACAACATTTGCTATCCTACAGTCTTCTGGCACTATTCCTGTAGACAATGACGGCATAAATATCAAAGCCGAAGGCTCAGCAATCTCCTCCCTGGCTTCTCAGAGAATCCTAGGATCAATCCCATCCAGCCCAGGGGACTTATCTATTTTCACACTTTCCAGAATTGCTAATACTTCCTCCTTGTGGACCTCAATCCCATCTAGTCTAGTAGCCTGTACCTCAGTATTCTCCATGACAACATTGTCTTTTTGTAATGTGAATACTGATGAACAATATTCATTTAGTGCCTCTCCTATCTCCTCAGACTCCACGCATAAATTTGGACTACTGACCTTGATTGGCCCTAATCTTACTCTTGTCATTCTTTTATTCCTGATATTCCTGTAGAAATCTGTAGGGTTTTCCTTGATCCTATCTGCCAAAGACTTCTCATGTCCCCTCCTGGCTCTTCTTAACTCTTTCTTTAGGTCTTTCCTGGCTAACCTGTAACTCTCAAGTGCCCTCTCAGCTACCTTCTCCCCAGCCCCAACCCCCTTCCCATTTATCTCTCCACCCCCAAGGCTCCCAGCCTCATTCCTGATGAAGGGCTTTTGCCTGAAATGACAATTCTCCTGCTCCTCTGACGCTGCCTCACCTGCTGTGCTTTTCCAGCACCACACTCTCGACTCTGATCTTCAGCATCTGCAGTCCTCACTTTCTCCTACTTTCACCAAAGTGCTCACCTCCCTCCAAATCTAACACCTGGCCAGGTTCATTACCCAGTACCAAATCCAATGTGGCCTTGCCCCTTGTTGGCCTGTCTACATACTGTGTCAGGAAACCCTCCTGCACACACTGGACAAAAACTGAATCACCTAAAGTAACTGAACTATTGTATTCCTAGTCAATATTTGTAAAGTTAAAGTCCCCCATAACAACTACCTTGTTACTTTCGCTCCTATCGAGAATCATCTTTGCTCTGCTTTGCTCTACATCTCTGGAACTATTCAGAGGCCTACAGAAAACTCCCAGCAGGGTAACGTCTAACCTCAGCCCATACTACCTCAGTGAGTGAGTCCTCAAACATCCTTTCTGCCACCATAATACTGTCCTTGACTAACAATGCCACACACACACCGCCCCACTTTTACCAGCTTCTTTGTTCTTGCTGAAACATCTAAATCCTGGAACCTGCAGCAACCATTCCTGTCCCTGCTTTATCCATGTCTCTGAAATGGCCACAACATCAAAATCCCAGGTACCAACCCATGCTGCAGGTTCACCCACCTTATTCCGGATGCTCCTGCCATTGAAGTAGATACACTTCAAACCACCTTCCTGCTTGCCAGTGCCTTCTTGTGATCTTGAAACCTTATTCCTGCCCTCACTACTCTCAATCTCCTGTATACTTGAACTACAATTTGGGCTCCTATTCCCCTGCGGGATTAGTTTGGCAAAGAGCATAGGATAGCAAAAGAGCGAACGATGGAAAAAGGATGTTGGGAGGAGGGTCACATGCCCAGCACAGGGTCAGAAGGGCTGAATGGCCTGCCACTTCTGTGTGTCTCAGCCATTCTGTGTAGGGGCCTATTCTTTCTGCAGTTGCTCACCATAACTGCTGCCCATTGACCCCCTCATCAGGTTGGGCCGAATGGCCTGTTTCTGTGCTGTAAATATTTTGTATAGTTTGCAACATTGCAATAGAATCATGCAGCCCAGAAGGAGGTTTGTTGGACAATGGGCCCTGTGCTAGATTCTTGGGATATCGCACTTGCTCGCTCTTTCACCGATAGCATTTTTTGAAGCTTTTATCTAGCTCCCTGTTGGAGGTTACAGAGTCATAGAGATGTACCGCACCGAAACAGACCCTTCAGTCCAACGTATTCATGCCGACCAGATATCCCAACCCAATCTACTTCCATCGTCCTTCCGGTCAGCACATTCCAGACTAAGACAACTCATCACATGAAGAGGAAAAAAAAACTTCTCATCTCCCCTTGGCATTGGTGCTGATTATCTTGAAATCTGTACAAAAGTGTTGCTGTAGACCCTTCGTCCCATTTGCATTCCTGCAATCTCGAGAAGGCCAGGATAATGGTACAGTGGTTGTGCCCTTACCTCTGAGCTAAGAGGTCAGGGTTCAAGTCCCACTTGCCCTAGAGCTGTGATCATAATATAACTGAACATGTTGATTCAAACTATCGAGACAAATAGCTGAGAGAGAAAGGAGTAAAATCATTTAGAGTAGAGTTAGATCTCTGATCCTGACTGAAACAGGTTGTCAGGAGATATAGGGCAACATTTTGCAGCTGGTTTATAATCATCTGTTCTTCTGACATTCAACTCATAAATACAGCAGATGATAAAAGACCACAAATATGTGAATCCTTTGAAAGTTACAAATTGTGACTGAAGTTACATTTGATGAGATCATGTCCCGTGAATTATTTTTGGCTCGGGGGCTGAATTCTAAGTGATGTGAGGTTAACAAAAAGAAATGTTCCGAAGTTACATTTAGAGGCATTTTTACCGCAAGATATTCCTGACTTTCAGAACCCTATGTGTTGTTGGAAAAGTCTCTACAGCAGACTGAGGCTCAAAATGCAACATTACCTCAGTGCTCCAGTGAAGAAGGAAGCCTGTCATTGATCCACCCCCACACCCATCAAGCCTTTCATCATCCCCTACACTTTCTCATATGATAAAGTACAGGACCAAAGCTAGATCCCTACAAGTTTTCTTTAACCTTCCATGGGCTGTGGTTATGACAACTCTATTTGTTTTGTCATCCTTAAACTGATTAACTTGGTCAAACACTTCAAAGGGCAGTTAGAAACCACAAGACCATACACAATGGGAACAGGAGTAAGCCATTCAGCCCCTCAAACCTGCTCCACCATTCAACAGGATCATGGCTGATCCAACATTCCTTGCTTCCACTTTCCTGCCTTTTCCTCTAACCCTTGATTCCCCAACAGATCAAGAGTCTATCTCTGTCAGCCTTAAATATGCACAACAACTCTGGCCCCACAGCTCTCTGGGAGAAAACTCACAATAATCTGACAGAAAAATTTCTCCTCATCTCAGTCTTAAGCTAACACCCCTTAATGTTCAGACCATTATTTGGGAAGCTTGACCCATTCAGTCCTGTCGTTGAAGACTGGGCCCAGTGTGTGGAAAGAGTGCATTATTTTTTCCAGAGCAGATGAAAAGCAATGAATAATTCTCCAGACAGCTCGTGGACATGCAGCTTTGTTGGTTATTAGGAGCCTAACTTTCCCTGAGGCACGCGGCACTAAGACCTTTAAAGAATCCCTACACTGTGGAAACGGGCCATTCAGCCCAACAAGTCCACACCAACTCTCCAAAGAGCATTCCACCCCACCCTATCCCTGCAACCCCCATGGTTAATCTGCCTAACCTACACATCCCAGACACTGAATGATTTCGTAAAGCCAATTCACCCGACCTGCACATCTTTGGACTGTGGGAGGAAACCAGAGTACCTGGAGGAAACCTAGACAGGCACACAGAGAACAAAGGTAAAAACAATGACTGTAGATGCTGGAAACCAGATTCTGGATTAGTGGTGCTGGAAGAGCACAGCAGTTCAGGCAGCATCAAAGTGCAGCGAAATCGACGTTTCGGGCAAAAGCCCTTCATCAGGAATAAAGGCAGACAGCCTGAAGCGTGGAGAGAAACGCTAGAGGAGGGTGGGGGTGGGGAGAAAGTAGCATAGAGTACAATGGGTGAGTGGGGGAGGGGATGAAGGTGATAGGTCAGGGAGGAGAGGGTGGAGTGGATATGTGGAAAAGAAGATAGGCAGGTAGGACAAGTCCGGACAAGTCATGGGGACAGTGCACATGCAAACTCCACATAGACAGTAGGTTGATGCTGGAATTGAACCCAGGTCCCTGGTGCTGTGGGGGAGCAGAGCTAACCACTGAGCCACCAGGTTTAGTTAAAGAATATTACAACTCCAAGCCACCTCTAATTCTGAGATGCTATCAGTTTTACTCGGCAGTTCAAGAACCAGGGAAATTCACGTCAGTGTTTTTGACGAGGTTAAAAGGAATCTACATCCAGAACCTTAACCTGAGCTACAAACCTTCTCGAAATCTAGTACTATGCATGTGTAAGTAAAGGATTACTTGGTGACAGCCATTGTGGTGTTTTACAATGCCCTCTGGTCCTAAACTGTCCCACGAGGGGAAACATCCTCTCAGTAGTTGCCCTGTCAAGTCCCTTCAGAATCTCATATATTTCAATAAGATCACCTCCCATTCTTCGAAACTCCAGTGAGTAGAGTCCCAAACCTGTTCAACATTTGCCCATAAGACAATCCCTCCATACCAAGGATGATCATCCTAGTGATCTTTTTTGAAAGGGCTCCAGTCAAATAATATCATTAATTAAATAAACATCGCAGTGAATTTTGGCTCAGCTGTCGGCCAGACCAGGAAAGGATGGCAGATTTCTTTCCCTAAAGAGGCAAGTGTGAACCAGACGTATGGTATTTTCATGGCTCCATTTCGGAAATTAGTTTTGTAATAAATATTAATTGATTATTAATTTCATTTTAAACTCTACCAGTTGATCTTTGAACCCATGCCGTCACAGCATTAGCTTGTGCAGTGAAATTGTCACACCAGCATCTCCCCAAATGCCAATGTTTGAAGGATAATAGAGGGATGTTGACTATTCACCAATCCATATATCCTACATATAAACAAAAGGAGGCCATTCAGCCCCTTTAACCTGTTCTACCATTTGCTTAGCGTATGACTGGTCCATACCTGAAGCATTGTTCCCTCTTTATGTATCTCTTCATGCTGAGGAGGTTACTGCCTTGTTACACAACTCCATTGGAGTTTCTGATTTCCAATATCTGCAGTTCTTTGATTTATTTTCCATTGTCTTGTACAAGGGAAGTTTGCATTTGTAAAAGTTCCCAAATATTCCCTAGCATTGCAGGCAGCTTGTGCATATCAGGGCATTGAACCTTCATGAAGCCTCTGTGCACTGGCTATGAGGGAGGTTTCAATGTGAAGTGACTGGGGAAGTTGGATTTGCTCTCCCTATACCAGAAAAGGTTAAGGGGGAGGATTGTTTAAAATGATGAAGAACGAATCAAGAGAAAATGTTTCCCAAGGTTGGTAACCAATGAATACGAATTTTAAAAAAGTGAGGAGAATTTACATTTTACAGGACTTGAGGGCATAGGTTTAGGGTGAGAGGGGAAAAATATAAAAAGGACCTAAGGGGCAATTTTTTTCACGCAGAGGGTGATGCATGTATGGAATGAGCTACCAGAGGGAATGTTGTGAAACTTGAAAGGGTTCAGAAAAGATTTACAAGGATGTTGCCAGGATTGGAGGATTTGAGCTATAGGGAGAGGCTGAACAGGCTGGGGCTGTTTTCCCTGGAGCGTCGGAGGCTGAGGGGTGACCTTATGGAGGTTCACAAAATTATGAGGGGCATGGATAGGATAAATAGGCAAAGTCTTTTCCCTGGGGTCAGGGAGTCCAGAACTAGAGGGCATAGATTTAGGGTCAGAGGGGAAAGGTATAAAAGGGACCTAAGGAACAATGTTTTCACACAGAGGGTGGTACGTGTATGGAATGAGCTGCCAGAGGAAGTGGTGGAGGCTGGTACAATTGCAACATTTAAAAGGCATCTGGATGGGTATATGAATAAGAAGGGTTTAGAGGGATTTGGGCCAGGTGCTGGCAAATAGGACTAGATTAGGTTGGGACATCTGGTCAGCATGGATGAGTTGGACCGAGGGGTCTGTTTCCATGCTGTATATCTACACGACTGTATGACATAGCGTCCTGAATTCTGGAACAAACTGGTTTGAAAGGACAATGGAAACAGAATCACAAGACCTCTTCCAAAAACATGGATGAATATTTGAAGAGAAAAGCAATGCAGGGATGTGCAGGTAGGACTGGGAAAGTGGGACTGGCTGGATAGATCTGTCAAAGGGCTGGTACAAGTTCTCAATTTTTGACCTTTGCAATTCAGGTCTAGGCTGTCTCTCCATCTTAGGGTTTTGGATGATTTATTGAGCTGAGAGAATCTGGATCAATAACCCATGACACTGGCAAGGCTTTGGCGGTGGGATTTTCAAAATGTTATGGACAGCGGGTGTTCTACTGCAATCACAGGGTTCATACCCTGCTGCTCAACCACAACCTGGGGACATTAGCAGCTGTGAGTGTTACAAGCCTGCGTCGTTCTGTAATTGCAAGGGAAATAGTCAATTCCATCACCCTGAGCACTAACAAAATAAAATAATGCTTTTCCTCACAGGCTTTCTTAATACCTGTGAGAACCAAGCTGCCTCTGAATGAAGCTCTGTGTTAACCCCTTGTTAGAAAGGCCAGAAACTTCATTGCTGCCACTGGTCACCAGCCAGATCCAGGGATACCTGTATCATTTATAATGTATTCCAGTAGCCTTTGCCCTTGGCTCTCCCTGTATTGGATCATATAATTGCCTCCCTCTCTTTGAGTCAACAATGGTGAATTCAGTTCCCTTAGCAGAGTCATAACCCAAGGCTCGCCATTCTCCAAATGCACTGCCAGAGGTGTGCTGCCCTGTCAGTGGTGTTTGATTGAAGTATGGGCCCTCTCAGTGGGATGTCACAATTCAAGAAAGATGGATAAGCAGGAGGCTGGAAGAACACAGCAAGCCAGGCAGCATCAGGGGGTGGAGAGGTCAACGTTTCGGGTGTAACCCTGCTTCAGGACAATTCAAGAGAGGACAGAGCTTCTCCCCAGTGGCCTGGACCAGTATTTATCTCTCAGCCAGCATCACTTTGAAAACAAAAAGGAATCATCTGACCATGATGACATTTCCATGTCTGGGAACTTGCTGTGCATGAATTGGTTTTCACATTTGCTACATTACAACTGGGGCTACGTATCATTGGCTTGAAAGCCACCTGTGTTTGTGAAAGATATCTTTCAGTGCCTCTTTCTCAGTGCTGTCTGTCCCTTTCGAAAGCCTCCATGGATATACTTTTGGCCAATTATGGTCCTAATTCAATCTTGCTTCCTTACCATCACAAAAGTAATAACAACAGTTAATACTTGTGCAACATCTCTCATGTAGAAATGTCCGTGTAGTTGCTGGGTAGCACAGAACCTGGTGTTGCTGACAAAAAGAGGGGGCTTGTTGTCAAAGAGTTTTGTCTGCACGCACCAGAACAGATGAAAGAATATCAATTTCAAAGGAAACGGCAACTTATACTGCAGGACAGACAGGACATTGACTGGTTTGCATGTGAACGATGATTGATCAGGAGCATGTAACAACAAACAGTCTTCCCCAAGCTTTTGTTTAATTGATCAGTCACGATATCTGGACAAATTCAGGATTGAGCCTGCCCATGTGTAGCTTCTAGCAAGCCACATTGCATAATTTGTAATCTTAAATTTATTGTTAGAGTATAATTTGTCACACACTCAGGGATTTCCAGTAACTCTAATCAATCATGGAATCACAGTCACAGCTGTACAGCATGGAAACAGACCCTTCAGTCCAACTCATCCATGCTGACCAGGTATCCGAAATTACTCTAGCCCCATTATCCCTCTAAACATTTCCTATTCATATACCCATCCAGATGCCTTTTAAATTTGTAATTATCCCAGCCTCCATCAATTCCTCAGGGAGCTCATTCTATAACCACACTATCATCTGTGTGAAACTGTTGCCCTGTAGGTCCCTTTTTAAATCTTTACCCTCTCATCTTCAATCTATGCCCTCTAGTTCTGGACTCCCCGACCCAAGGGAAAAGACTTAGAACATAGAACATAGAAAAGTACAGCACAGAACACGATTTTGTGCTGAGGATTAATAACTTAACCTACTCACCCCTCAACTCACTGCTATCCATGTGCATGCCCAGCAGTCTCTTAAATGTCCCTAATGACTCTGCTTCCACCACCACCACTGGCAACGCATTCCATGCATTCACAACTCTCTGTGTAAAGAACCTACCTCTGACGTCTCCTCTATACCTTTCTTCTAATATCGTCAAACTGTGATCCCTCATACCAGTTAGTCCTGCCCTGGGGAAAAGTCTCTGGCTATTCCTCTCATTATCTTGTATACCTCAATCAGGTCATCTCTCTTCCTCCTCCTCTCCAGAGAGAAAAGTCCGAGCTTATTCAACCTTTCTTCCTAAGGCAAGCCCTCCAGTCCAGGCAGCATCCTGGTAAATCTTCTTTGCACCCTCTCCAAAGCCCCTGTATCTTTCCTGTAGTAGGGAGACCAGAACTGGACACAATATTCCAAGTGTGGTCTCATCAGGGACTTGTAGAGCTGCAGAAAAACCTCATGGCTCTTAAACTCGATCCCCCGTTAATGATAACCAAAATACCATAATGCTTTCTTAACAACCCTATCCACTTGAGTGGCAACTTTGAGGGATCTATACACTTGAACACCAAGATCCCTCTGTTCCTCCACACTGCCAAGAATCCTGTCTTTAATCCTATATTCAGCATTCGAGTTCAACCTTCCAAAATGCATCACTTCGCATTTATCCAGGTTGAACTGCATCTGCCATTTCTCAGCCCAGCTCTGCATCCTGTCTATGTCGCGCTGCAGCCTGCAGTAGCCCTCTATCCTATCGATGACACCTCAACCTTTGTGTCATCGGCAAATTTACTAACCCACCCCTCAACCTCCTCATCCAAGTCATTTATAAAAAATACAAAGACAGAGACCCAAGTAAAGAGCCCTGCGGGACCCCACTCAACTCTGTCCTCCAGGCAGAATACTTTCCATCTATAATCACTCTCTGCTTTTAGTCAGCTCGCCAATTCTGAATCCAAATCTCCCTGTATCCCATACTTCCTGACTTTATGAATGAGCCTACCATGGGGAACCTTATTAAATGCCTTGTTGAAGTCCAAATACACTACATCCATTTTGTCTATTTACCCTATCCATGCCCTTCATGATTTTATAAACCTCTATAAGGTCACCCCTCAGCCTCCAACACTCCAGGGAAAACAGCGTCAACCTATTCAACCTCTCCCTATAGCTCAAACCCTCCAGCTCTGGCAACATCCTTGTAAATCTTTTCTGGACCTTTTAGGTTTCTTTCCTATAGCAGGAAGACCAGAATTGAATACAGTATTCCAAAAGTGTCCGCTGCTAAACATTATATCCAGGATTTGCAAACATGGGTCATGGTACAGTCAGCACTCTGCCTGTTGTAAACAGCTGAAGACACTATCGACCAGAAGTTATGGCCTACATACCTAGCATTGTACAGGCGTTGGAATTCATATGCCACATTGCTAATGTGTGTCGAGGTAGTTCTGCTATAATGTAATAGTTGCGTTCTTGTGTGATCCCGTGCTATACAAAAATCGCACAATAAAAGTAACACTTAAAATGTTGGCGATGCAATTGTGTTATAGCAACCCATGTTTTAAATGTTTACGCTTGAGAAACAGCGTTCTCTATTCATCAATTCCACTACAGCCAATTTGCGTTGACGAAACGCATGTTAAAGCAGAACGACCTGTATTAGGCAGAATGGTCTTTTTTTTTAGCTTGTTGACAGATTCTTACTAGCCTCACCCATCGCTGACATTTTCGAGATACCCTCCCTTTGCGATAGACCAGGCACTGTTCAGGACTGAAAGTCATGGCTTTAGGGTCACTCATGAGCTGATGTGAGTTGATCAGATTAGCCGTTATTGTGTAGGATAGCTCTGGTACACTCTATTTAGCATTGGCCTTACACGGTGCATATTTAACCTTTTCCTGTAAGGCAGATGTTAAGCTAATTGGCCTCAGTTTCCAGTTTTCCCTCTCCCTCCCTTAAATAAAGAAGTTACATTGGCTACTGTCCAGTCTAATAGTTCCTCGAAGCTGGGGCATTTTGGAAAGTTTAAGCTAATGCATCAAATATCCCACTGGTCACTTTTTTTTTAGAACCCTAGGGTATGGTCCGTCAGGGCCCAGGGCTTGTTAGCCCAACAATTTTCATCCTCTGTCTAGGTGACATCCTCAGTGCTTGGGAGCCTCCTGTGAAGCGCTTCTGTGATCTTTCCTCCGACATTTGTAGTGGTTTGTCTCTGCCACTTCCGGTTGTCAGTTCCAGCTGTCTGCTGCAGTGGCCGGCATATTGGGTCCAAATCGATGTGCTTATTGATTGAATCATGACAAGCAACATGAATTCAACTGGGACAACACTACTATTATAGGACAAGCCAAACAGAGAACAGCCAGGGAATTCCCAGAGTCATGGCACTCATCCACAGCTTCAATCAATAAGCACATCGACCTGGACCCAATATACCGACCACTGCAGCGGATAGCTGGAACTGACAACCGGAAGTGGCAGATTCAAACCACTACAAATGCTGGAGGAAAGATCACAGAAACGCTTTCCAGGAGGCTCCCAAGCACTGAGGATGTCACCTAGACAGGGGACGAAATGTCTGCAACACAAACTCCCAGCTCGGCAAACAGAACCACAACAACGAGCACCCAAGCTACAAATCTTCTCACAAACTTTGACCAACAATTTTCACTTTGGTGGTCATTGTGATTTTCACAGAAACACTCCAGTGTGGAAGCAGGCCAATCGGCCCATCAAGTCCACGAAAGAGCATCCCTCCAGTACTACCCCTGCCCCTGTAACCCTGCAGTTCCTATGGCTAATCCACTTAGCCTGCACATCTCCAGACTATGAGGGGAAACCGGAGCACCCAGAGGAGATCCACACAAACACAGGGAGAACATGTAAACTCCACACAGACTGTAGTCCAAGGCTAGAATTGAATCTGAGTCCCTGACGCTCTGAGGCATCAGAGCTAACACTGAGCCACCATATTGCCTCACAGAGTTTTGGAGTTCCTCCCTCCCTTCTATTGTCTGATTTATTGGTGCTTCTGGATGCTACTTGTATCCTCTATAGTGAAGGCTGAAGCAAAATACGTGTTCAATTTATCTGTCATTTCCTTATTTTCTATTATGAATTGTCCAGTTGCATTCTCCATTGGACCAACACTCATTTTGTTAACTCCTGTCTTCTTTAAATATTTATAGAAACTCTTACAACATTTAAAAAATATTTTTAGCTAGCTTTCTCACATACTTTAACATTTCCCTCCTTATTAATTTTTGGTCATTCTTTGCTGTTTTTTTCTGACAGTGCAGCATTCACACAGAAGTTCCTGAATAGAATAAACCCAGGAGCATCTGACCCAGAAACAGAATGGTACACTTGCCTTTACTGGTCGATGCATTGAGTATAGGAGTTGGGAGGTCATGTTGGAGCTGTAGAGGACATTGGTTAGGCCACTTTTGGAATACTGCATTCAATTCCGGTCTCCATGCTACTGGAAGGATGTTGTGAAACTTGAAAGGGTTCCAAAACGATTTGCAGGGATGTTGCTAGGGTTGGAAGGTTTGAGAGGCTGAGTAGGCTGGGGCTGAGGGGTGACCTTATAGACGTTTATAAAATCATGAGGCGCATGGACAGGATAAATAGACAAGGTCTTTTCCCTAGGGTGGGGGAGTTCAAAACTAGAATGTATACATTTAAGGTGGAGGGGAAAGATTTAAAAGGGACCTAAGAGACAACGTTTTCGTACAGAGGGTGGTGAAGAGTGTAGAAAACGAGCTGCCAGAGGAAGTGGAGGAGGCTGGTGCAATGACATTTAAAAGGCATCTGGATGAGTATATGAATAGGAAGAGTTTAGAGGGATATGGGCCAAGTGCTGGCAAATGGGATTAGATTAATTTAGGATATCCAGTCGGCATGGACAAGTTGGACTGAAGGGTCTGTTTCCATGCTGTACAGCTCTGTGACACTATAACCATGGCTGATAGATTAGTGAAAGGAATAAGAAAGTAGTGTAGACAGGTCAGTGAGGACTGGATGGGCCGAAGGGCCTCTGTGCTGTGCAGACCCCATGAATCTAAAACATTTAAGGTTTTGAGGGAATGAGTGTGGATGAATGAAAGGAAACAAAGGCTTGCATTGATATAACTGAAAGTGAGTTATAGGTTTACAAAATTATGAGGGGCATAGATAGGATAAATAGACAGTCTTTTCCCTGGGATCGGGGATTCCAGAACTAGAGGGCATAGGTTTAGGGTGAGAGGGGAAAGATACAAAAGAAACTACGGGACGCATTTTTTCACGCAGAGGGTAGTACGTGTATGGAATGAGCTGCCAGAGGATGTGATGGAGGCTGATACAATTGCAACATTTAAAAGGCATTTGGATGGGTATGTGAATAGGAAGGGTTTGGAGGGATATGGACCGGGTGCTGGCAGGTGGGACTAGATTGAGTTGGGATATTCAGTTGACATGGATGGGTGGACTGAAGAGTCAGGCTCAGCAGGCTCAATTTCTTGTGGGTGGCATGGTGGCACAGTGGTTAGCACTGCTGCCTCACAGCGCACGAGACCCGGGTTCAGTTCCTGCCTCAGGCGACTGACTGTTGGGAGTTTGCACATTTTGCCCGAGTCTGCGTGGGTTTCTTCCAGGTGCTCCAGTTTCCTCCCATAATCCCATAATGCAGGTTAGGTGAATTGATCATGTTAAATTGCCTGTATTGTTAGATGTAGGGGAATGGGTCTGGGTGGGCTGCGCTTTGGTGAATGGGTGTGGACTTGTTTCCACACTGTAGCTAATCTAATCTGTTTCCATACTGTACATATCTATGAGTCTATAAGTGTAGCTGCTGTTGTAATGTGACAGAATATTAAAAGATAACAGGAAACAAGTGGAGTGGGTGAAGATATTTGGATGGAGATTCATCAGTCGAGTCACCAGCACACACTTTGATACAATGGATCACATCAACTCGAACTGCACTGAAGTTGTGCTGTGAATGCTGACCCATTTCAACTGTCTCATTGTTCCCTGTTCTCATACCAACTGCATTGTGTAGTCAAGTTTCAGTCTCTTTTATACTGGCGCACTGGAATTTTCCAGTCGAGTTTCAGGTCTGTAGGGCCAGGCTAGGCTGCCTCACTGTCGGCTGCAGGCCAGAACAAGAACCGGTTGGTGCTCAGAGCTTGAAATATAAGACAGCGCCATTGAAGTGACGAGCAAGAGCAACAGTTCTCTGTCTCAGGGGAGCAGGGCTGCAGGAATCCCGAGCTGTGGTGGACACGCTCTCTGTCCAGTGCAAGTATCTGGTGCGTGAGAGACCGTTCTTGAGCACGTGGAGGGTTGAAGTCCCCGCAGCCACAATGACAGCTCCCATTCCCATTGCGTATTATACCACTGGGAAGTGAGGTAAGTGCAGCTTGACTGAACTGGTGCCTGGCCCCGCAGGTCACCACCACCAAATCTCCAACCTGTTAGTGATTTGGAGAATCCCAGTGCCAGAGCCTCAGATGGAAGAGAGACATCCCTTTTGGGAAATGTTCTTTTTAATTCATTCGAGGGATGAGGGCATCATTGGTTAAGCCTGCATTTATTACCCATCCCTAATTGCCCAGAGGCAACCACATTGCTATGGGTCTAGAGTTGCAAGTAGGCCAGACCAGGTGAAGATGCAGTTGCCTTCCCTAAAGGGAATTAGTGAACCAGATGGTTTTTTTTCATCAATTGGTATGGTCATCATTGGACTCAGAATTCCACTGAATTCAGATTCCACCATCTGCCATGGCAGGATTTGAACCCTGCTCCCCAGAAAGTTACCTGGGTCTCTGGATTAACAGTCTAGTGACAATACGTATAGGCCATTGCCTCCCCCAACTACACTTGTGCTGCAAACCTTGCGTCCTTTATTCCACTGCTCCCCTCTCGACAAATTTCAGTATTTGTTGACCTTTACTGGTGCATCATGATGAGTGAGGGCCATCAAGAAATGGGGAGCACGAGCATTGTCGGGAATTCCCTCTGGAATTTTCTCCTTGGTAATAGATTCAGAGAGAAGTTGAGTGAAGGGCAAAAGTCTGGCAGATAGGGAATTGTGTAGAAAAACGTGAAGTTGTTCACTTTGATTGGAAGAATGTAAAAAAAAAGCAGATGGAAAATAGCCACCGAATTCTGAGCTGTCAAGAGATTTAGATGATCCAGTATATGAGTCATGGAAAGTTAATACAGAGGTCCACAGCATACAGGGTTATTGAGATGGAGATGAGTAAAAGACATTGACGTGTTTGATCATCATTGATCGTATTAAATGGCTGAGCAAGCTCAATGGGCTGAATAGCCTAACTCAGTCCCTATATTTCAATGTACAGCACAGAACAAAGAATGCTATCCTTCATTAGGACAGGAATTGATCAGAAGTAGCTATGGTGTTCCTGAGCTGTACTATTTTATGTTCTGGAAGTAAGATTGATCGATTGATTTATTGTTGTCACGTGTACTGAGATACAGTGAAAAGTGTTGTTTTGCATGCTCTACAGGTAGATCATACCACACAAAGTGCATCAGATAGCAGAATAGAGTGCAGAATACAATGTTACAGCTGCAGAGAAGGTGCGGGGTGGGGGATCAGAATTAACATTTGACAGGTCTGTTCAAAAGCTTGATAACAGCGAGGAAGAAGCTGTTCTTGAATCTGCTTATACATGTATTCAAACTTTTATATCTTCTGCCAGATTGAAGATGGTGGAAGAGAGTATAACCGGGTATGTGTGTGTGTGTGTGTGTATGTGTGTGTGTGTGTGTATGTGTGTGCGTGCGTGTTGATGGGGGGGTGGGGAGGTGTGGGGGGAATGTGTGCTTTGATTATGTTGGTTGCTTTTCCGAGGCAATGAGAAGTGTTGATGGACAGGCTGGTTTGTGTGATGGACTGGGTTGTGTTCATGACTCTCTGTAGTTTCTTGCTGCCTTGGGAAGAGTAGTTGCCATACCACACTGTGATGCATCCAGTTAGGATGCTTTCTATAAAGTATCTATAAAAATTGGCAAGAGTCCTTGTGGACAAGGATGTTGTACTTCAGTTATACAGAGTATCAATGAGACCATATCTCAAATCCAGTGTGCAGTTTTGTTCATAAGGTTTCATATAAATTTAATGAAGACCATTCAGAACAGATTTATTCGATTGGTCTCTGAATTGAATTGAATTTATTGTCACGTGTACCGAGGCACAGTGAAAAGCTTTGTCTTGCAAGCAACACAGGCAGATCACAGAGTTAAGTAGCATAGATAAGTAAATAATAGGTAAACAGTGAGGTTGTAGAAAAACATTGCCAGGGTGGGATGGGTGTTTGAGAATGCTGGCGGCCTTTCCTTGACAGCGGGCCTGGTAGATGGGTTCTATAGATGGGAGGTTGGCCTTTGTGATTGTCCGGGCCGAGTTCACCATTCTCTGTAACCGTCACCAATCTAGCCTCAGGTGACTATCTGTGTGGAGTTTGCACCTTCTCCCCCTATCTGCGTGGGTTTCCTAACATGTGCAGGCCAGGTGCATTGGCCATGCTAAATTGCCCAGAAGGTTAGGTGCATTACTCAGAGGGAAAGGGGTCTGGCTGACTTACTCTTCGGAGGGTTGGTGTGGACTGGTTGGGTCAAAGGGCCTGTTTCCACACTGTAGGGAAGTAAGATAAGGCAATCTGACTCTTCAGATTTATTTCCAATGTGTCTGCACAAGTTTGCTGCTGTCACTGCAACAGATCCTCACATTGCTGTGGACGGGAGTTTGTTGTGTGGGAGTGAGCTGTGACAGTGTTGCAAGGAGCATCAGAGGGGGTAATAGCTGGATCAATATTTGCCCCTCGGTCAACAATGTGGAAGTAGCTTCTGTGGTCGATGTCTCAGTGCTATTTACAGGAACTTCCTGTGCATAAATTGGTTTCCAGGTTTCATACATTACAACAGAGACTACACTTCCGAACTATTTCATTGGCTGTGAAACTTTGTACATGTAATCATGAAAGGCGCTATATAAATACAAGTCTTTGTTTCATCTAACAGTGTGTGACAAACATGAAATCTGCTTCCCGAGACCGAATTGGAAATAAATCTTACCCCAGTTACCATAACTGAAAGGTGAAGGCACAGTTTGATAAAAGTTAGGGGTCTCGGATATTTCTGGGGTCCTGGTGAAATACAGCTACATAGAGCCTTGCATTGAGCTGGGCTTGGTTCCTCAGAACAGGGCTCCTCCAATAAATCAGAGCATTTGTTAGCAGAGCAAGTACAGTGCCATCAATAACTCAGGCTGACTGGTTCAATACTCACCATGGTTAGGCTGCCAAGTCATGACAAAAGCGAAGATTTTTGTTTTGTTCGTTTATTTATTGAGCTCTTTAACGCTGACCACAAATCCTTCCACATTATTGTACAGCAACTGTTTAGACAGGATAAAATTTATGGCACGCTCGGGTTCAAAGCTACCCCGCAGGGATAAGGCTGTCTTATCTCTGGAAGTCTTTGGATTGTGGCCCTGATGTGAATCAAGTATCTCTGACTTCACCTGAGCTGCTGAAATGTGATTTTGTTAACACGCTTATTCCTCCAGCCATCCCTGAGCACCTGTGATTGGAATCAGAGGAGGCCATTCTACATATTCCGAACATAGAACACAAGAATGAGGAGCAGGAATAGGCCATTCAGCCCCTCAAATCTGATCCGCCACTTAATACAATCATGACTGATCTCAACTCCACTTTCCTGCCCACTCTCCATAACTTTTTAACTCATTACTAATTCAAAATCTGTCTACCTCCTCCCGAGTTGTGTTCAGTGTCCCAGTCTCCTTTGCACTCCGAGGCAGTGAATTCCAGACTTTCAATCCTTTCTCCTCATCTCTGTTTTAAATTTGCCCACAACCCAAAGATGTGCAGGTCAGGTGGACGGGCTGTGTGAAATTGCCCAGAGTGTACAGGAATGTGCAGGCTGGGTGGTTTGGCCAAATGGAATGCAGGGTACAGGGATAGGGTATGGGGTGGGTCTGGGTGAGATGCTCTTCAGAGGGACAGTGTGGTCTCGATGGGCCAGGTGGTCTGGTTCCATACTTTACGGACTCCATGATTCTACCTCATCCTAAAACAATTACCTTTCATCCTAGATTGCCTTATAAAGGGAAACATCCTTTCTAAATTTACTTTGTTAATCTCCTTTAGCATCTGATATACCTAAATTAAATCATCTCTCAGTCGGCTAAACTCTAGTGAGTATCAGCCTAAACTGCTCTATCTCTTCTTACAAGACGACACTTTCATCTCTGGAATTAATCAAATGAATCTTCTCTGAACTGCCTGCAATTCAATTACATCCTTCCTCAAGTAAGGGGACAGGGGTGTGGGGGAGAAAGAACATCCCGGAAAGAAATCTGGTTATCAGAAAGAAAAATCACACTAAGCCAAAAGAGATGATATTAGGACAGCTGGCTAAATATTTAGCTCATGAGGTAGGTCTTCAGGAGCAACTTGAAGGGGAGTAAGTGAGAGTGTAGAGGTTTAGGGAGCGAATTATAGCGACTAGGCCTCAGGAGACATGGCCGACAGTGGTGGAGGAATCAAAACTGAGCATGCTCAAGAGACTAGAGATTTTCTCGCTGTCAACGTAAAGACAGTGGCCATTGGTACTCAATCCACATGCGGACATCTGTCTGTACTTCTTCATCAAAGCGTTTTGGTTGGAAATAAGAGTACCACTGGTCTGATGTGGGTGAGCTGGCAGAGTATCCCTAGGGAAATCTAACCTCCACACGTGGACATCCCAACCTCTCGGAATAACTGCTGAATATGGAAGCTGCCTCCCCCACATCTTTGTATTTCCTTCTCTACACCGTAGAGAGGAGGCAACCAAAGGGACAACTCAGAGAGGTATATATTATATCAAATCGCCTGAAGTGAGTTCAGTTCATTTACATTTCTTAATTAGGGACCTTGCTAATTGGGGATTTGTGGTCACTGTTTTTGATTCCAATGATGTTTGATTCTGCTATTTTGTGCTCAGCAGATGTCAGGAGATAGCAGAATTCCAAAATTGTTTACAGTTCTGATGTAGACATGAAAGAGTTATTTGTAAATAACTGGGAGGGATAGCTTTTCCTGTCAGCAGTTAGACTAGGCAGTAGCCAATTGAGAGCTTATTTCAGATAAACAGGAGACAATTCATCAAAGGAACAGCAAGCACTGGGCATCAGTGTGTATCTGAGCATGTACATCTGTGCGTTAGTGTGTGTGAGTGTGTGTTTTTGTGCATGTGTGTGTGTCTCTATGTATATGTGTGTCTGTGCTTCTGTGAGTGTGTGTGTGTCTGTGAGTGTGCGTGTGTCTATGTATGTGTGTGTCAGTGTGTTTGTGTTTGTGTCTGTGTGAGTGCGAGTGTATGAGTGTTTATGTATGTGTGTGTAAATGTATGCGTGTCTCTGTGGGTGTGAGTGTGTGTGCGTCAGGATGTTTGTGTCTGTGTAGGTGTGAGAGTGTGTGTGTGTGTCTGTGCATGGTGTGTCGGTGTCTGTGCCAGTATATGTGTGCATGTATGTGTGTGCGCGTGTGTGTACCTGTATCCTGTGGCAATGTCTAGTACAGGCACCTGTTTATCTGCGTCTGTCACTCTGTGTGTGTCTAAGTGGGTGTGGTGCGTATGTGTGTTTACAGGGATTGAGAGACTTGAACCCATTCAAAACTACTGCACATCCAACAGGGGCCCAAATGTGTGCGTGCACATATCTGAAGTACAAATATACCAGAGTCGAAAAGTTGACTCTGTTTCTCCCTCACCAGATGCTGCCATACTCGCTGTGTTTTATTATTAAAGATCACTGGCATCTGCAGAACAGAATCTGCTCGTATCTGTCGTGTCTGTCTCCCTAGTTGTATGTCTGTGCAATAAGTGGGTCAGCTCCCTGACTGACAGCGTCGAGAGAGTGGTGCAGGAAAAGCGCAGCAGGTCAGGCAGCATCCAAGGAGCAGGAAAATAGACGTTTCGGGCATAAGCCCTTCATCATAAGCCCTGACTGACAGCGCAAGGGAGAGCACAATCATTGAGTCATAGAGTCATACAGCACAGAAACACACCGTTCGGTCCAACTCATCCATGGTGACCAGATTTTTCAAACTAAACCAGTCCCATTTGCCTGCATTTGGCCCATATTCCTCCAAACCTTTCCTATTCATGTATCTATCGACATGTCTTTTAAATGTTGTAACTGTATCTGTACATGTTGATTCCACATGTGTACCACCCTCTGTGTGAAAAGATTGCCCCTCAGGTCCCTTTTAAATCTTTCCCCTTTCACCTTAACAATATGCCCTGTAGTTCTGAACTCCCCGAACCTGGGGAAAAGACCTTTGATCTGGTATAAAACATGGTGCATGAATGGAACAGCTGACTCCCCCCTCCCTTACTCACCCTGTGCACTAGCAACTGATAAAACAAGGAATCCTGAATCACTGCTGAATCAAGGCAAGAGATAGCTGGGGAAGTGTGGCCCCCCCCATCTCTGTGCCCCCCAGCACCCACCCCTCAATGGACTCCTCCTTGTAAGAGGTTTCACAGGTGGTAAAGGTCATTTCTGTTGTGAAAGTGGGAGATGAGAGAGCTATCCCCAATCTCATTGCTGGTGACACAGCTCCTCTGTTGCTGAAACAGTTCCAGACATGACTACTCTGAATCTTATAGTTGTGACTGAACGAATGTGCCGATAATCAAACTCCAGCATGCATGTAAATTTGTTGTTCAACCCAGAAAGATGTCCAAATAAATCCTTCTCCTCCAGCTTCTTTTACACAGTCCATTAATACAGGTATGGGTTTCTGCCCCAGCATTCCACCTCATTCCTGGCTACTTCACCACATCATCCACCCTCCACCACTCCTGTTCAGACTCATGCCGAGTTCTATTCTCCCCCTTCAGCCCCATGTTCACGGATCTGCATTGGCTTCCAATGAATCAACAATCTGTTATTAAACTTTGATTTCAAATCCTAACAAGTTCTTCCCCTGTCCTATCTTCATCGAACGCTCAACTCAATCAGGAGAAAGTCCTCACCCTTAACAACTTCCCCTTCTAATCTTCCCACGTCCTCCAAACCAAAGGGTAGCCATGGGCACCCCCTATGGGACCCAGCTATGCCTGCCTCTTTGTCAGGTAGGTGGATCAGTCCATCTTCCACAGCTACACAGGCACCACCCCTCACCTGTTCCTCCGCTCCATCGATGACTGCATCAGTGCCACCTTGTGCTCCCATGAGGAGGTTGAACAGTACATCAACTTCACCAACACCTTTCACCCTTTACCCAGAGAGTGGTGGGGGCATGGAATGCGCTGCCCGTGGAGTGGTAGAGTCAGAATCATTGGCGACCTTTAAGCGGCAATAGGATAGGTACATGGATGGGTGCTTAATCTAGGATAGATGTTCGGCACAACATCGTGGGCCAAAGGGCCTGTTCTGTGCTGTATTGTTCTATGTTCTATGTTCTATGGACCATTCCGGCACCCTCCCTCCCCTTCCTGGACCTCTCCATCACCGTCTCTGGCGACCAACTAACCACAGATAAATACTACAACCCCACCGACTCCCACAGCTACCTAGACTACACCTCCTCCCACCCTACCTCCTGTAAAAATGCCATCCCTTTCTCCCAATTCCTCCACCTCCCTCGCATCTGTTCTCAGGATGACCAATTCCACCTCAGAGTCCCAAGTGGCCTCCTTCTTCCAAGACTGCAATTTCCCTTCCCACGCAGTCAATGATGCCCTCCAGCACATATCCTCCACTTCCCGCACCACCACCCTCAAACCCCACCCCTCCCAACGCATCAAGGACAAATGGTCCCCTGGTCCTCGCCTGCCACTCCCACCAACCTCCACATACATCGCATCATCCTCTGCCACTTCCGCCACCTATAAACGGACCGCACCACCAGGGATACATTTCCCTACACACTCCTATCAGTGTTCCAGAGAGACCATTCCCACTAGGGACAATTTAGCATGGCCAATCCACCTAACCTGCACATCTTTGGACTGTGGGAGGAAACTAGAGCACACGGAGGAAACCCATGCAGACACGGGGAGAATGTTCAAACTCCACATAAACAGTCACTCAAGGGTGGAATCAAACTTCAATCCCTGTGCTGTGAGGCAGCAGTGTTAACCACTGAGCCACTGTGGTGCCCAGTGGTTGTTATAGGCACAACATTAAGAGGGAGTGACTGAGGTTTTGCGTCTCCTATGAACTGATTGTGTAGATGGTGGTGTCAGGCTTATTACAGGGAAACCAGGGTGACGCCTTAGTGCTAAAAGCATTAGAAAACAGCCAATCCTCTAGAGTCATTCTGAAGACTTCAAGATACAAAAATTGAACTCAGTGACTCCAGTGCAGCAGGCAAACATGAGGGCAAATGGCACTATGGCTTTGATTGGAGGACGATTTGAGTACAGGAGTTAGGAAGTCTTTCTGTAGCCTTAGTGAGACTGTACCTCTCATATTGTATACAGTTTTGGTCTCTTTAATTAAGGGAGGATAGACTTGCCATACAATAGCTGCGCTGATCCATGGCATGGCAGTATTGGCCTACGTATGAAACTGGGCCTTTACTCTTGAGGGTTTAAAGGAAAAGCAGGTGATCATGTTGAGGCATCCAGAGTCCTTGTGGGGCTCAATAGGGGATATTCAGGAAGGAAGACTTCCTCTGATTGGAAAACCAGTGGGCACAATTTCAGAATAAGGGGCAAGCCATTTAACACTGAGATGAGGAGGAAATTCCTCACCTACAAGCTGGGGACTCTGTGCAATTCTCCACCTTGGAGGATTGTGGGAGTTCAACATATTTACGACAGAGATCAATAGATTTCCAGATATCAAGGTTATCAAGGGATATAGGGGTAGAGTAGGGAATTGGCAAGGGTGTGGATGATCAGCCATAATCTCTTTGAAGGCGGATTAGGCTTGAAGGGCCAAATGACCTGCTCCTAACATCTCCATGTTTTTCCTCCTCGTACTTTTAATCAATCTGCTAAGATGTGTTATGACATACCTCTGGAGCGAGTAAGACTTGAACTCTGGCTTCCAGCCCAGAGGTAAGAACATTACCATACATCACAGGGTAGGCATATCTACAGGTCCCTAAAGGTAGCAGGGTGGGTTGGTAGCTGGTTGACAAGGCATATGGAATTCCTGCCTTCTTACAGATGCATCGATACAATGGCTAGTTGGAGCCTTCCTCCCAGGGTAGAAATATCGATCACCCAGGGGCATAGGTTTAAGTGAAAAGGGTGAAAGTTGAAAGGAGATGTGAGAGGCAAGTGGGTGGTAATGGCCTGGAATGAGCTGCCAGAGGTGGTGGTGGAGGGGGATACACCTAGCAATTTTTAAGAGGCATCTTGACAGATACATGAAAAGGCAGGGAATAGAGGGATACGGACCATGTAGAGGGAAAAGGTTTTGGAAAAGTGTCATGTGTTGGCAGGCCATAGGGCCTGTTCCTGTTAAAGTGTCGCAGAGTCATAGAGATGTACAGCATAGAAACGACCCAACAGTCCAACTCGTCCATGCCGACCAGATATCCTAAATTAATCTAATCCCACCCGCCAGCACCTGGCCCATATCCCTCCAAACCCTTCTTATTCATATACCCATCCAGATGCCTTTTAATTGTTATAATTGTACCAGCCTCCACCACTTCCTCTGGCAGCTCATTCCATACACGCACCACCTTCTGCGTGGAAACATTGCCCCTTAGATCCCTTTTAAGGCTTTCCCCTCTTACATTAAACCTATGCCCTCTAGTTCTGGGCTCCCTGACCCCAGGAAAAGATCTCAGCTATTCACCATATCCATGTTCTGTGTATTCAATCAGCCTGATTTAATGACACATCTCTGGAGCAATTGGGGCTTGAACCTGGGCCCCAGGACACTACCACACATCTGATCGACTTTCCCACCACCCTACATCGCCCGGGATAGCCAATTAGAAGTTTACGTGCAAAACCAATTACTGACAATCTAGAGTGAGGGGGAGGAAGGGAGAGTGGGCAAGGGGCTAAATGAAAGGGAATTGGAGAGGGGGGTCTTCCTTCAGTATCTTTCTTTGTTTTTCGTATTTCTCCAGCATTTTCCTTTTGTTTTGCCTGGTGAAGATCTTTATTGCACAGGTTTTAAAATGTCCTCCAGCGTTTTGAGTAGAGTATCAATTGGATAAAGGTGATCGTTGATATATAACTGATTAAGGGTTTAAGTGCATCTGTTTCCTGTCCAGTTTCCTATCCAGACTCTCAGTGGTTAACTGTTGTATGTCACAAGCTGCCTGGAATGATTCCCAATACACAATGAGAGCCGAACAAGCTGTTGTGATGATGGATGAGCTGATAGAGATGAGCAAAAATCCAAGATTCCAAACTTCAATTACCCAAATTGGGCCAATTTAGTCTAATTTGCTAAATTGGGCCTAGTTTATCGTTTTGAGATTGTTTAAAGGAGCAGTGCTCCCCTGAATAAAAACCTTTCATTTTCCATTTGTTTTCCAGTGTAGAAGTGTTAGTGTAAGGGAGGAATGAGATTTTTCTCCAATGGAGTGAAAGTTTCCGTGTTCAAACTTAGGACTGTCTCTGATAGAGGGATAAAGCAGGCACTGTTTTGAATGGCATAAAGATAATCATTAAAAGAATCAAATGGGTTTACATGGACATTTATATCCAAGTGTTCTGGAATGTGCAGAATCCAAAAAGGAATGATATGCATTTGAAAAAAAGAAAGATTTGCTTTCTTCGGGGCCTCACCCCTCCCTTTACCTGTCAGCTGTGCCTCAACATCCGTGTCCTAGATGCTGGCAAGTTAGCTCCCACTCCTTGGCAGTATAGGAAGTTGAGAGGTGACCTAATAGAAGTTTATAACATAATGCGAGGTTATTGATAGAGTTAATGGTAGCTGTCTTTTCCCTAAGATGGGGGATTTCAAGACTAGGGGGTACATTTTTTTAAGGTGAGGGGAAAGAGATTTAAAAAAGATATGAGGCAATTTTTTTATGCAGAGGGTGGCTCACATGGAGAATGAACTTCCTCAGGAAGTGGTGAACTATGGTACAATTACAACAATTAAAAAACATTAGGATAGATAAATTAGATTCCCTACAGTGTGGAAACAGACCCTTTGGCCCAACCAGTCCACACCAACCCTCCAAAGGATAACCCACCTAGACCCATTTTCCTCTGACTTATACACCTAATACTATGGGCAATTTAGCATGGCCAATTCCCCCAACCTACACGCCTTTGGACTGTGGGAGGAAACCCACACAGACACAGGGAGAATGTGCAAACTCCACACAGACAGTTACCTGAGGCTGGAATTGAACTGGGGACACTGGTGCTGTAAGGCAGCAGTGCTAACTGCTGAGCCACCATCCTACCCTAGAAAGGTCTGGAGGGATATGGGCTAGGAGCAGGGACATGGGACTAGATTAGTTTGGGATTACATTCGGCATGGATTGATTGGAATGAAAGGTCTGTTTCTGTGCTGTGTGACACTATGACTCTATGTACCGTACCTGAAGCCATGTGGACACTCCCAGTGGACTGCCTAGGAAGTGCTGCATTGTTGGAGGTGCTGAGTTTCTGGTGAGATGTTGAACCGAGGACATGTCAACCCTCACAGTAGGTCCCATGGGACATGGTTGAAGAGGAGCAGGAGAATTCTCTCTAGTCTCCTGGACAATATTTAAATGTTAATCATTGCCATTACAGTGGTTGATCTGGTTATTGTCATGTGGCTGTGAAACATAGGAAATGAAGTAGGCCATTCAGCCCTTTGAATACCACCATTCAACTCGACTTCCCCCATACCCCTTGATTCCCTGACAGATTAAAAGTCTACCTCAGCTCCGAAGACACTGAATGACCCAGCCTCAATGGCCATTTGTGCTAAAGAATTCCAAAGGTTCACAACCTTCCAGAGAAGAAATTCCTCCTCATCTCTGGGATGGTGCCCCATGCTTTCACAAGGGGAAACAACATTTCCTCATCTACTGAAGGTTGTGACTGCACAGGAGGTGTACAAAGTAAGATCAACATTAGATTTGAAATTTGAGAGGTCCATTCCACATTCTGATAACAGCTGGGAAGAAGCTGTTCCTGAACCTGTTGGGGTGTGTGTGTGTGTGTGTGTTCAAGTTTCTGTATCTTCTGCCTGATGGAAGAGGTTGAAGGAGAGCAGTACCTGGGTGGGAGGGGTCTTTGATGATGATGTCAGCCTTTCTGAGATGTGTAACTGGAGTCAGTGGCCAGGAATTGGGTGGTATAGTGCTTAGTGATTAGCACTGCTGCTTCATAACACTAAGGTCCCCGATTCAATTCCAGCCTTGGGTGGGTATCTGCGTGGATTTTAAAAGCGTTCCTGATGAAGGACTTTTGCCCGAAATGTCAATTCTCCTGCTCCTCGGATGCTGCGTGACTTGCTGTGCTTTTCCAGCATCACTCTAATCTAAACTCTGGTTTCCATTATCTGCAGTCCTCACTTCTGCCTCTGTGGATGGGAAGTTGGCTTCCATGATAGTCTGGGCTGTACACATTACCTTCTGTAGTGCCTGGGCAGAGCAGTTGCCATACCAGGCCGTTATGCATCCGGATGGAATGCTTTCTAGCCTGCACCTGCAGCAGACAAATAAACCTGTTCGACTGTAGTCCGGTATCGTGTGACTTCTGACTTTGTCCAACACTGCACATGCACATCTTGATTACGATGGGGATGAAAGATTGTCAGAAATGTACAGAAATGCAGAGTTGAGGTGAAAACCAGATCAGATCTTATTGAATGGCAGGTCAGGCTGGAAGGGCCGAATGGCCGACTTGTGTTCCTTGCCGGCAGTGCTTGTGATTGTAACATTTGTAGATACCCAAAAGCTGTGACAGAAGTTCATTGAATCTTTCAACATTACCTTACTCAAATCTAGTTCTTAGGTTACTGGAGCTAACACAAGTTCTGTCCCCTCAGATGGGGGGGCAAATACTCTACTGGAGATTATATATTTGTTAAAAAAAAATCACAGGTCAACTCTGAGGGTGGACCAGAAAAGGTGACAGCCCCTAACGTGTTCTCTCAGAGAAGCTGCTGCTTATACTGTGACAGAACCTCAGAGACATGCGATACTTGCAAAGCCCTATCACTCAATCGTTTCGCCAATATTATTTTTAGATTAACGCAATCCCCTCCCTCCCCACCATTGACTCGGTTCACAAGGACAGCTGGTCTGCAGCCAGAAAATGTAAAGCCAGTCTTCCCTCTCTCTCTCTCTCTGAGAGCTCTGTTCTTTGAACCAAGTCATACGTCTCTGGGGCTTTTCGGTGCATTCTACATCAAACAAAACATCTCTAACTCCAGAGGAGGGGACGGGGGGGGCTTGTATTTTTTTGAACGGAGACAGAAAGCCAGCGTGTTGCTGATCCAGCCTGGGGTTTGTGGGCTCGGGGTGAACAACCCGAAGCAGGGAGCAAGTCTAACTGCACGTTTTGCTGGGATTCAAGGCTGCAGCTGAGGGTGAGTGAACACATTAACTCATAGAAGCAACCAGAGCTGGGTATGTTTCAGTTTTAACTGTATTTGGCGGGGCGGGGGAACCATTCCTGTTGCAGCTTGGTTAGATTTCGCACTGGCTCCCTTCAGCAGGCGGAATCCAGTGGATCTCAGCGATCACTTGCTCAAATGGTGACGAGATTAAACGGGAGCTGCGGGGGGTGGAGGGGAAGCCACTGCGCCCCCTCTGTCTTTCGCAAACAGCGAGAGGGCTAGTATCCACGCGGTGGGCGGAGTGGCCGGATCCTGGCTCTGGGATCCAGCCCTGAGAGTTTAGTCGGGAGCCAAATGAATTCCCCACCTCCCAGGTTGGAGGAGGTCAGTTCGAGGGGGTGGGAGGAGAGAACATGGGGGGCAATTACAGGGTTCCAGATAAAGGTTTGGGCTGGTGCATGAGGTATCTCACCTGAGAGTTGAATAGGTTCAAGTTCAGGCCCCCTTGGGGGGGAACTGTTTCCGCCCTTGGGAGGTGGTGGGTGGTGGAGGGGAAGTCAGACTGAAGTGGGCACCCTCCACTGGCTGTTACAAACCCAATAATCCTCCTCCTGCCAGAACCCTACCCCCCTCTCCTCCAGTCAATGGTCATCCCACTGAGGTTTGTGGGAGCTCTCTGTGCAGACACCATCCACCACGTTTCCCACAACAGGACACTTCCACAAATTCCGTCGGGATGATCTGAGATTGTGTGAGGTGGTGTCGGTCCGGGGAGAGAGCTGGAGCAGTAGGCCACACTCCTGTTGGCACAGTGCCCTCCTCCTGCTCTGCGCTGTTCCAGTTTACAAAGGCACAGAATCATGAACTTGAACCTATTCAACTCTCAGGTGAGATACCTCATGCACCAGCCCAAACCTTCACCTGGAACCCTGCAATTTGCCCCCCATGTCCCCCTCGGGTATAAAACGAACTGACCTCCTTTAAACCTGGGAGTTCACGACGTGGAGAGTTCATTCAGCTCCTGACTAAATCCTCAGGGTGCAAGGGCTGGATCCCAGAGCCAGGACCTGGTCACTCCACCCACTAGGGAGGCACAGTGGTACAGTGGTTAGCACTGCTGCCTCACAGCACCAGAGTCCTAGGTTCGATTCCAGCCTCAGGTGACTGACTGTGTGGAGTTTGCACATTCTCCCTGCGTCTGTGTGGGTTTCCTCTGGGTGCTCTGGTTTCCTCCCACAGTCAAAGATGTGCAAGGTAGGTGAATTCAGGGGAAATGGGTCAGTGTGGACTTGTTGGGCCGAAGGGCCAGTTTCCACACTGTAAGAAATCTAATCTAAAAATCCAGCACTGAAACACACCCTTTGGTCCAACTCATCCATGCTGACCAGATATCTTTGAATCCCTGCAGTGTGGAAACAGGCCCTTCAGCCTAACAAGTCCACACTGACCCTCCAATGAGTAACCTACCCAGACCTGTACCCCTACATTTACCTCTGACTAATGCACCTAACCTACACATCCCCAAACGCTATGGGTAATTCACCAAACCCATACATCTTTAGACTAGGGGAGGAAACTCACGCAGAGACAGGGAGAATGTGCAAACTGCACACAGACAGTCACCCGAGGCTGGAATCAAACCCACATCCCTGGCGCTGGGACGCAGCAGTGCTAACCACTGAGCCACCGTGCATCCTATATTAATCTAGTCCCATGTGCCAGCATTTGTCCCTTATCCCTGTAAACCTTCCAATTCATACGCCCATCCAGGTATCTTTTTAATGTTGTAATTGTACCAGCCCCCACCACCTCCTCTGGCAGCTCCTTCCATACAGACACCACCCTCTGCGTGAAAAGGTTGCCCCTTTTAAATCTTTACCCTCTCAACTTAAAAATGTGCCCTTCAGTTTTGGACTCATTCCTTGTCTATGCACTTTTATAAACCTCTATAAGGTCACCCCTCAGCTGCTGACGCTCCAGGGAAAACAGCCCCAGCCTGTTCACCCTCTCCCTGTAGCTCAAATCCTCCAACCCTGGCAACACCCTTGTAAATCTTTTTGGAACTCTTTCACGTTTCTCAACACTTTCCCTCTCTTTACGTTTTTTCAAGGGCCCAGTTCAGTGTGAGGGTGGGCGAGAGAGCAATGGAGGGCTGTGCTGTTACTCAATGGATGGCAATCAAACAGGTGGCCTTTTGGAGGGCAGTTAAGAACAGGGCAATAAATGTGACGCCCACGTCCCTTGAGTGAATTAATTTTAAAAATGAGCCATGCTTCTGTGGGGTGATGTCAAAGATTGTCCAAAAGACTTTTCTTTTGTCGATGTTGCCCTGATTTCCAATTGCCAAGTGTCCTGTGAGATTCACAGTTGACTTTGGTGAACAGGGCGGTTTATAATGATCGAAATTACTCCGACTCCCTGACCGCTTTCACTCGAGCTGAAGTGGAATTTTAATAAGGCCTTTTAAAAATAATTCTGGAATGTTTTAATGAGGTGAAGAAGAAAATATCATTTCCTCCGACTGGGGAACCTGATGACGGTGAAGTGGGGGAAAGGGAGATCACTTATTTAAATTAGTCACTGAGAAAAGGAATCAGAGAAAATAGACAAAGGCTTGTTGGGGTATGCAATACTTTGCCACGGGGAGTAATTAAGGCAGATGCCAAAGCATCTTTTTAAATGAAAGCAAGAATGGATCAAGGTTTAACCCAGAACTGAGGTGGGAGAGAGCAAGACGGGGAGAGGGAGGAAGGGAGAGAGACAGAGAGAGAGAGAGAAACCAATTAAGGATATATCCGACAGACGGTTGTCATGGCCACAGTCGGCTGAATGACTTCTGTACACATTGCAAACCAAGGGATGTCGATAGGGTAGACCGGAAGGAACTTTTCCCCCTGCCAGGGGGACCAGCAGCATTAAGGTACGGGGCGGGAGGTTTAGATTTAGATTTAGATTTTATTGTCATGCGTACTCAAATACAGGAGTCCAGCATGTAATGTCATCATATTAGGTACAAAGGAACCTAGATAGAAAACACTGAGGCCCAAAGCAGGCGAAGAAACAAAGTTCAACAAGTTAAGCATTGCCTTCGCAGAATAAGTATTGAAAAAATTATTTCACCCAGAGTGAGAGAGAATCTGGAACTCACTGTGTCTCTAAGAGTGACACAGACAGAAACCCTCAATTCACTCATGGGCATCACTAGCTGCCCTTGAGTAGGTGGGTGTGAGCTGCCTTCTTGAACAGCTGCAGTCCATCTGCTGTGGGTTGACTCACAATGCACATTCACTCTGTGTCTGTGTGGGTTTCCTCCGGGTGATCCGGTCTCCGCCCATAGTCCACAGAAGTGCAGGTTGGGTGAATTGGCCACGCTAAATTGCCCACAGTGTTCAGGGGTGTGTAGGTTGGATGCATTAGTCAGGGGTAAATGTAGAATAATATCGTAGAGGAATGGGTCTGGGTGGGATACTCTTCGGAGGGTCGATGTGAACCTGTCGGGACAAATGGCCTGTTTCCAGATTCTAGGGATCCTGTGATTCTATGAATGCCCTTTGACCCAGCGACAGTGAATGAATGGCAATTTATTTCCAAGTCAGGATGGTGAGTGGCTTGGAGGGGAACTGGCAGGTGGTAGTGTTCCCATGTATCTGTTTGTGCATGTGATGCCAATCAAGTGGGCTGCTCTGGGCAGGATGGTGTTCAAACATCTTGAATGTTGTAGGGGCTGCACCCATCCAGATAAGTAGAGACTATCCCATCACACTCCAACTTGTGCCTTATAGATGGTGGACAGTCTTTGGGGAGTCAATAGGTGAGTTATACATTGCAGTATTCCTCACCTGACCTGCTCTTGTAGCTGCTACGTTTGTGTGGTGAATCCAGTGGAGTTTCTGGTTAAAATTAGCCACCAGAATGTTGACAGTGGGAGATTCAGTGAGGCTAACACTGAAGTCAAATGGCAGTGGATAGATTGTCTCTTGTTGGAGATGCTCATTGCTTGGCATTTATGTGGTATGAATATTACTTGCCACTTGTCAGCCCAAGCATGGATAATGTTCTGATCTTGTTGTATTTGAAAATTGCCTGTTTCAGTGACGGGGGAGTCACAAATGGTGCTGAGAATTGTTCAATAATCACCTGATGAAGGGGCAGCGCTCTGAAAGCTTGTGATTTCCAATAAACCTGCTCGACCATAACCCGGTGTTGTGTGACTTCTGATTTATGGCGGAAGGATGTCATTGATGAAGCAGCTGAAGATGATTGGGCCTAGGACACTACTCTGAGGAACTCCTGCCGAGATGTCCTGGAGCTGAGATGACTGACCTTCAACATCCATGACCACCATACTCTGTGCCTGGCGTGACTCCCACCAACAGAAAGTTTGCCCCTCCTCCCCTCCCTATTGATACTGTTTTTTTTTCTTGGGCTCCTTAATTCCTCACTTGGTCAAATGTGGCCTTGATGTCAAGGGCTGTCACTCTCTCCTCATTTGCAATGTGAGTACAGGTTGAGGGGTCGTTTTTCCATGCTGTGCTGTATAGATGTGTTATTCTAAACTTTGGATTTCTAGAATATATTTTGTTCACCAGAGGGCAAGGTAGTGAAACAGAAAACACATGGAATTCCCAAATGGGGATTAACTAGCAATCGCTGTGAACAGTTTTAGATTTAAATTTTGTATTTAGATTTTAGTTCCATGTGTACTCAAGTACAGAGTGCAGTGAAAAGTATCAAATGTCACCACACATGGCACCATCTTAGGTACAAAGGTATGTTGGCACAAAAGAGTTAGGTACAAAGTAATAAAAGAAACAAAGTTTTTTAAAAAGTTAAGCATTACAGACCTTCACATAAGTAGGAAGTAAGTAAATAAGGTAATATTCACATTAAAGTCATTCTTAATTTAAACTAGAAAAATAAAGAAATTGGGTAAAAGGTTCAAAAGCCTTTGAGCACCCCCAAACCCACCCCCCGCCCCCCCCCCCCAATCTCGCTGTCCAGGAGATTTCAGCTGTCTGTTCTCAACACTGCCACCGAGGGGGAATCCTCCCTCACCGCTCACTCTTTCCGTCTTGGGCTGTGATGCGATTTGTTGCTGCTGAAGCTGCCCCCTCTTCCCCCCCCCCCCCCCCCCCCCCCCCCCCCGTCTCCTTCTGCCTGCAGAACATGCCCAGGCACACATTGTGAGAGACAGCTACAGGCTGCTGAGAGACTGCCATGGGGCACCGAGTCACCAGGCTGACAGACCACTACGCCAGGCTGACAGATGACCACGCCAGACCAAGAGACTGCCTTGGGCTACTGAGAGACTGGGCCGAGACACCAGACCAAGAGATCACCATACTATGCCGAGAGACTGCCATGCCAGGCTGAGAAACAGCCGTGCCAGGCTGAGAGATTGCCATGGGTCACATAGAGATTGTGTCAAGGTATCAGGCTGAGAGACTGCCATGGGCCACTGAGAGGGTGGGCCAAGGCACCAGACCGAGAGACTGCCATGGGCTACTGAGAGACTGGGCCCAGGCACCAGACCGAGAGACTGCCATGGGCTACTGAGAGACTGGGCCCAGGCACCAGACCGAGAGACTGCCATGGGCTACTGAGAGACTGGGCCCAGACACCAGACCGAGAGACTGCCATGGGCCACTGAGAGACTGGGCCAAGGCACCAGGCCAAGAGACTGCCATGGGCTACTGAGACTGGGCCAAGGCACCAGGCCGAAAGACTGCCATGCAATACTGAGAACCGCCACAGCAGCCGGACCTGGCTGAGAGGACACCTCATCGGGTCCGTGCTGAGGCTGAGGGTGATTAAAAAGAGAAAGAAATGGACAGAGTGGATGATCTCCATCTGAAGTGCCGTATTCTGCTGCCATCTTGGTAATATGGTGCTGTCACCTGGTGTCTGACAGGAACGGGTCCTGAGGCACTCGAGAAGGTTTAACAATGATTCGATTAAATGATAGCTGAACTGAGACATTGTTGTAACTTGATAAGATTGCTTGGACCTAGGTGAAGAAAAGAGAATGCTGACGAGGGGGTGAACTGAAAGAGCTCCTGAAAGGGTTTGTTAGGGTAGACTTGTCTTTATTCCTTCTTGGGTTGTCTTGTTTCTCTTCACTGCCCACACCGACATTGACTGACTGGTCAGCCCTCAGTGCCCTGGAAGAGGTGGTGGTGAGCTGCCTTCTTGAAGCACTGCAGTCCTTGTTGTGCAAGGATACCCACAGTGTTGGAAGGAAAGGAATTCCACTATTCTGACCATGAAGGAGTGTGCCTTGGAAGGTAAATTACTGGGGGTGGTGTTCCTATGTATCTACTGCCTTTGCTGTTCTGGGTGGTCAGCATTTGGGAACCATGCTGTTGAAGAAGCCTCAGTGAGTTTCTGCAGTGGGTTTTGTAGCTAGTACACACTGCTGCTTCTGAGCGTTGGTGGTGGCGGGAGTGGATGTTTGTGAATGTCGGGCCAATCAAGAGTGCTACATTGTCCTGGACGGTATCAAGCTCCTTGAGTTGTTGCCGCTACACCTATCCAGGAGAGTGGGGAGTATTCCACCACACTCCCTGGTGATGGTGTAGATGGTGGCTATGATGTTGAGGACTGGGGTGGACAAAGTCAGAATTCACATGACAGGTTTATTTATTTGCTCTGAAAGTTTCTGATTCCAAATAGACCTGTTGGACTATAACCTGGTGTTGTGTGAATTCTGACTTTGTAGACGGTGGACTGGCTCTGGGGAGTCAGGGGGTGAGTTACTCATTACAGGATTCCTAGTCTGTGACCTGCTCTTGTAGCCACTGTATCTGATGGAGGGAAGGTGTTTCTATTTGGAGGTTGAGTGGGGATTTGGAGAACAATACTGTTAGTTTTTAAACATGCACTCAGGAACCCGGGAGAAACCTTTTCATCAGGGAGTGGTAAGACTGTGGAGCTGGCTACAACAATGGAACAAATAGTGTAGACCTCACATCTGAGGGGACATGAGACAGCAGCAGGACTGATGACGGTGTAGGAAGAGGCTGTTCAGCCCATCACATCTGTACTAGCTCTCAGTGAGGTCAATTTAGCTCGTTTCCCTGTACCCCTACAAATCTCTTCTCTTTATCTGTTCACCCTTTTTCGGAGCTATGTTTAAATCAGCTAAAGGTAACTCTCTTCCCTCTTTATAGACATAAAAGCCTCTCACATGGTGTTAGTATGGGCTGGTTGGCTGTATGGTCTATGCTATAAATCCTGTAGCATGAGGTAAATCAGTGGAAACTTAAACACTGAGTGTACAGTGTGAATTTGGGTGATGCCCCGATTATTCACAGCTAAGTGGTGAACTTGCAGAATGGTCCCTCTGATAAGGAACATCGATCCGCCCAAACCAATTGTATCCATTCATTAAACACCTGAATTTTTTATCAGTTGCTTTCAGCAAAGAAATGCAAGCTCTTTCCATTATTGGAAACTGTTAATAATTCACCTGAGCTAAGAGAGGAGTGGTTATATTCCCACCTGTTGTTTTCTTTCACCTGCCCTGCCAATCCAGACTTCAATGCTTGCTCCACTATACTCTAAAGGTGTTACCAACAGACCGTCTTGTTGACGCTGTTTGGACAACAGCAATGTGCATCAACAGTGGATCATTCTGCCCATGTACATTTCCTCTGCTCAGAGAGCCATACAGCAAGCACAGAAACAGACCCTTTGGTCCAACTCATCCATGCTGACCAAGATTCCCAAACTAAACTGGTCCTGTTAGCCCGCGTTTGGACCACATCCCTCTCGACCTTTCCCCTCCAAGTACCTGTTCAAATGTTCCTGAGCATAGAAAAATAGAAGATACCAGCAGGAGGAGGCCATTCAGCCCTTCGAGCCTGCTCTGCCATTCATCACGATCATGGTTGATCCTCCAACTCAACAGCCTAATCTTGCTTTCTCCCTGTAACCTTTGATCCCATTTGCCCCAAGTGCTGTATCTACCCATGTTCCCATGTATCTACTACCTTTGCTCTTTTGGATGGTCAGTATTTGGATGATGCTGTTGAAGAAATCACAGTGAGTTTCTACAGTGCATCTTGTGGATAGTATACACTGCTGCGACTGAGCGTCGGTGGTGGAGGGAGTGGATTCAATGTTTTGACATCAACTGCTCTCTGTGGTAATGAATTTCACAGGCTCACTATTCTTTTGGGTGAAGAAATGTCTGTTCCTCTGTGTTGATTGTTGGAAGCCCAAAGGCTGGTTGAAACCATCTGTGCCACCCTCTCACTGACCCGTTCTGCGATAACCCTCCTCCTACCCACCTGCCATTTAATGCCTCATTGGGAGCATCCTCCCTGAGCAGGATCCACCAGCACACAGCCTGAGAACAAGGAATGGGAAATGCACTGTCACCAATCAAGTTGCTCATGTCTAATCCTGTGTGTCGAATGGGGAAGGCTATGAAATGCTGTGGTGAGCGTGGTCTTTGCTGAACAGGTTGAAGGGAAGCCCTTCACAGCCAACATACAACTCTGGGGCCATTCCTTAGGCCACTTGTGGAACACTACATTCAGTCCTGGTCTCCCTCCTATAAGAAGTATGTTGTGAAGGGTTCAGAGAAGATTGACAAGGATGTTGCCAGGGTTGGAAGGTTTGAGCTAGAGGGAGAGATGGAATAGGCTGTTTTCCCTGGAGGGTTGGTGGCTGAGGGGTGACCTTGTAGAGGTTTATAAAATCATGAGGGCCATGGGTAGGGTGAACAGCCAAAGCCTTTTCCCCAGAGTTGGAGAGTCCAAAATGAGAGGACATAGGTTGAAGTTGAGAGAGGAAATATTTAAAAGGGACCTAAGGGGTACGTTTTTAACGCAGAGGGTGGTGCATGTAGGGAGTGAGCTGCTAGAGGAAGTGGTGGAGGCTGGGACAATGACAACGTTTAAAAAGCATCTGGACGGATATATGAATAGGCAAGGATTTAGCGGATATTGGCCAAGTTCTGGTAAATGGGACTAGGATATCTGGTCAGTATTGATGAGTTGAATTGAAGGGTCTCTTTCCATGCTGTACATCTCCATGACTCTGTGACTCTATCAAACTGAGGTTTATCATCCAACTCAGTCTCTTGTCCTTGCTTTCTCCCTATACCCTTTAAACCCTTTAGCCTTAAGAACTATAGCTATTTCTATTTTGAAAACATTCAATATTTTGTTCTCAATGCTTTCTATGACAAATGTCAAAACATATAGGGTCAAGCTCCAACAGCAGAGTTGTGGTTAGCTGGCTGGTAGACATAAACTCAGTCAAGAGACGAATGGTTGTTGACAAATGGTCTTCAGTGCAGTCTGGGTTATTTGTGTTTCAGTTGGAAAAAACACAAGTCAGACCACGTGGCGACAGAGTCACTACGATCACCTGCAAACATTCTTGACCATGCTATGGTACATCTAGATGGTCCAGGAGGACAAAACAATTGGAATCCCCTAAATTAAGTCAGATGATATTGAAGTAGAAGATCAGACATGGTCTCATTGAAGGACAGAATGGCGTCAAAGGGCTGAATGGCCTACTCCTCCTCCTGTTGCTTAGTTCTGATTACCAAATGAGCCTTGCTTCAGGCTGCCAGGGAACAGACGGTTAAGGGACAAGCTGTCATCAGCTACTTATTGATATCACTGAGGAAAACCCAGATGACCATTTCAATTTAGATCGAGAAAATACGCTCAGAGGAGATGAAGGGAATTGAGTGATAAACAGCTCATTTTGGCAGTGGTGGGGAGAGGGGAGATCTTTCCGTAACTGAGGAATGGCTGCAGACAATTTCCCAGCAGCGGGAATGAAGGAAAAAACAAACTGTAATGGGAGAGTTAAAGTATCAGATGAATGGTTTCAATCAACCTCTACAGGCTTTTCCTGTGTTAGTCTAAAAATTCAAACAATGTTGCTTCAGCTGTAAAGACTTGCAGGTAGTGTACCAGTGACAGCTGTAAGTGGTACAGGTTAGGGTCAGGGACTAGAGACCTTGGGACAGCTGGTACTGGCTGTTTCGAGCTCACTTTGCTGTATGACTCTCCAGCAGACTGGTGTCCAGAAACTTCCCATCGTCCACAATCCCACTGTCCTAAAGTCTGTTCACTGCAGCCTGTGCCTTCAGCAGCCACCGATTGCGATAGTACAGTTTTAAGAAACAAATTCCCCTTACTTGTTTACCAGTCCCTTCCCTCTCTCCTCACTCCCCAGCTCAGTAACCTCCTCCGGTTCTGCAGCATTCCGAGATCTCAACATTCCTCTAATGCTGGCCTTTCGTACATCTGTGGGTTTTAATGACTCCATCATGAAAGGCCGTGCCTTCAGCTGCCTTGCATTCCTTCTCCATCTCTCTTGTCTTTTTATGACTGTGGTATTGTACGTATCTGTGACCAGGCAAGATCTACCTTTTGTAAATAGAGTTAAATGAAGACATCACTAAGATTCCTGTCCAAAAGTCTGCTCTGTCTCGAATACATAATGTTGTGTTCTACGAAGAATGTTCACTCATTACCTCACTGAGCCCAGGCCTTACTGATGACTGTTGCTGAAAATGTGTTGCTGGAAAAGCGCAGCAGGTCAGGCAGCATCCAAGGAACAGGAGATTCGACGTTTCATGATTCCTGAAGAAGGGCTTATGCCCGAAATGTCGAATCACCTGTTCCTTGGATGCTGCCTGACCTGCTGCGCTTTTCCAGCAACACATTTTCAGCTCTGATCTCCAGCATCTGCACTCCTCACTTTCTCCTTACTGATGACTACGAGTGACTTGTAATGTATTTAGTTGCTTTGTGAATAAATTTCCCTCTTCTGACAATTTTTTTCTTAGCGTGAACCCAAGTCTCATGTTCCTATTTTTTATTTTCTCATTCACGGGATGTAGGCATCGCTGGATAGACCAGCATTTATTAATGATTCCCATTTATCCTTTGATCTGAGCGGCCATTTCAGAGGGTGACTCAGAGTCAACCATGTTGCTGTGGGTCTGGAGTCACATGTAGGCCAGACCAGGTAAGGATGGCAGATTTCTTTCCATAAAGGACAAGAATGAACCAAATGGATTTTTTGTGACAGTTGATGATGGTCGAGATGTCACCAGTTTTTGATGATGGTGGCCATTTGGCCAGTTTTTGACAATGGTCACCATTTGACTTGTTTTTGGTTCCAGATTTTTTTTGTTGTAATCAAATTACGCATTTGCCAGAGTGAATATGATAGAGAACTTCAAGGCTTCCTTTAAAACCTACGTCTTCTTCCAAGTTACCTATTGCTTGTCCTTGTACCTCCATGCGTGGGTCCATGTGACATTTTGCCTGATGACACCTCTGTGTGACACTTGTCAGTTTTACCTTCGTCAGAGGCTCTCTACAAATGCAGGTTGTCCCTTTGCATTCATCAAGTTTCATTCAGAATGAAATGGATACACAAGAGATCAATGGGATTGAAACGTGACCGATCAGTGGCTGGGTTAACATTCCACTGGCTTCCTGGCAAACTTTAACAGAATGAAACCACTGTGTGATTCGGCCAGTTTTTATTCTCTGGAAATCATTTGGAATAATGTTTGTAATTTGGTGACATAGGAAAATGTGTGGCTGTACAATAACAACTGAACCATGCAAATCGATAAGAAATGCAATAGGATTTATTTACACTGCAGGAGAATCTCTACAGTGTGGAAACAGGCCATTTGGCTCAAAAGGTCCACTCCGAATAGTATCCCACCCAGACCCATTGCCCTATATTTCTCCTGACTAATGGAGCCTACACATGCATTAACACTATGGGTAATTTAACATGGCCAATTCATCTAACCTGCACATCTTTGGACTATGGGAGGAAACCGGAGCAAACCCACGCAGACACAGGGAGAATGTGCACACAACACACAGACAGTTGCCCAAGGCTGGAATTGAACCTGGGCCCCTAGTGCTGTGAGGCAGCAGTGCTAACCACTGAGGCCATGCCACTCACTAATAATTCCAGACTGGGTGACTGCAGGGAGAAACTGGATTGTGTTCGGTGTGCAGGAAGAAGGGGGAGATAAAGAATCCATGAGGTATTCCCTTCCTCCCTGTACAATCTAATTTATCTCCTTTATTATTTTGTGTCTCAACCGTCCAAGACGACGGTCACTGTTTTATATCTGCTTTCTCCTCTCATGGGATGTTTGGGGTTATCGTTAATAGAGCCATGCACCAATTTCTCAGGAGGTTCATTCCACATGTGAGCCACCCTTGTAGGTGTTGCTACAGTAGATGCTGCTACAGAGTGGTGGTAGTGGACGGAGTGGATGTGGTGCCAATCTGACGGGCTCCTTTTCAAGAAGGAGCTGAGGCTGTAGATCTGAAAGGCCACCGGTTCGAATCCCACAGACTGGAGTGCAAACTTTCGGCGTGACTCTGCAGCATGGGGGGAGTGCTGAGTTGTCCGACATGCTGTGTCTCAGGAGAAAGTAAAAGGCTACAGTCACTAGTTTGAAAAAGAGTTACCCTGGAGTTCGGGCCAGCTTTTATCCTTCAGTCAATAAGAGTTTTGTGAAAAAGAAAGGATTATAATTTGCTCCGAAACAAAGACCTGCCTTGCTTTCATAAAAGCAGAGAGGTGTTGTTTTGGGTTTTTGTTTAATTTCACTCCTGATGTGTGGGCATTGCAGGCTAGCAAGTGTTTATTGCCCATCCCTAGTTGCCCTTGAGAAAGTTGTAACTGTGTAAAATATTAGTGAGATAATCAGAGGGTTAGATAGGGTGGACAGGGAGAGCCTTTTTCCAAACACGTGGGGACACAACTTTAAAGTGAGGGAGCTAGGTATAAGACAGATGTCAGAGATAGTTTCCTTACTCAGAGAGTAGTAAAGGTATGGAATGCTTTGCCTGCATCGGTAGTAGATTCGCCAAGTTTAAGTGCATTTAAGTCGTCATTGGACAGGCATATGGCCGTACATGGAATAGTGTAGGTGGGATGGGCTTCAGATTAGTATGACTGGTCGGCGCAACATCGAGGGCTGAAGGGCCTGTACTGCGCTGTAATGTTCTATGCATCTGGAGTATCATGTAAAGCATTGCACACAAATCGGAGAAGGTTCACAACATTTCCCAGGGCAGAAATGGCTAACACGAGGGGTCATAATTTTAAGCTGGTTGGAGGAAAGTATAGAGGGGATGTCAGAGGTGGGTTCTTTCCACAGAGAGTTGTGAGAGCATGGATTGCGTTGCCAGCAGCAGTTATGGAGGCAGCGTCATTGGGGACATTTAAGAGACTCCTGGACATACATATGGTCACAGACATTTGAGGGTGCACACATGAGGATCAATGGTCGGCATAACATCATGGGCTGAAGGGCCTGTTCTGTGCTGTACTGTTCTATGTTCTATATTCTATTAATTCCAGAGATGCAAGGCTTCTGTTATAGAGTCATAGAGATGTACAGCACGGAAACAGACCCTTCGGTCCAACCTGTCCATGTCAACCAGATATCCCAACCTAATCTAGTCCCACCTGCCAGCACCTGGCCCATATCCCTCCAAACCCTTCCTATTCATATACCCATCCAAATGCCTCTTAAATGTTGCAATTGTACCAGCCTCCACCACTTCCTCTGGCAGCTCATTCCATACAGGTACCACCCTCTGTGTGAAAAAGTTGCCCCTTAGTTCTCCTTTATATCTTTCCCCTCTCACTCTAAACCTTTGCCCTCTAGTTCTGGACTCCCCAGCCCCAGGGAAAAGACTTTGCCTATTTACCCTATCCATGCCCCTTTGTAAACCTCTATAAGGTCACCCCTCAGCCTCCGACGCTCCAGGGAAAACTGCCCCAGCCTGTTCAGCCTCTCCCTATAGCTCAAACACTCCAACTGTGGCAACATCCTTGTAAATCTTTTCTGAACCCTTTCAAGTTTCACAACATCTTTCTGATAGGAAGGAGACCAGAATTGCACACAATTTTCCAACAGTGGCCTAACTAATGTCCTGTACAGCCGCAACATGACTTCCCAACTCCTGTACTCAATACTCTGACCAATAAAGGAAAGTTATGAGGAGAGATTGAGCGGTTTAGGACGATACTCATGTTGATTTAGAAGACTGAGAGGGGGTCTAAATGGGATGCTAAAGGGATGACAATGTAGACATAGAGATGTTTCCCCTTCAGACACTGGACTGAATGGTCTAAACCTGTGGGCAAGCTAGCAAATGAGGTCAAGGATAAGTTTTAGGATAAGAGGTGGCAAATCTGAAACCGAGATGAGGCGAAATTAGTTCTCTCAAAGGATCATGCACCTGTGAAATTCACTCTCCCAGAGCACGGTGACTGCTGAGACAGTGAGTAAATTGAAGAAGGAGTTCAACAGATTTTTAATTAATAATAGATCGAGGCGGCATGGAGAGCAGGCAGGAAAATGGAGTTGAGGCCAACTTGAGATCTGCCATGATTGTGTTAAATAGCAGAGTAGGCTCGAGGGGCCGAAAGGCCTACTCCTGCTCCTAGTTCTTATGGGAGAAAGTGAGGACTGCAGAAGCTGGTGCCCAGAGTCAAAAACTGCGGTGCTGGAAAAGTACAGCCAGTCAGGCAGCATCTGAGGAGCAGGAGAGTCGATGTTTTGAGCATATATCAGGAATATCATTCCTGATGAAGAGCTCACGCTCAAAACGTTGACTTTCCGCTCCTCAGATGCTGCCTGACTGGCTGTGCTTTTCCAGCACCACACGTTTTGACTCCTAACTCTTATATTTTGGTAGGCTTGTTATATTTCCCACATTAGAAATACACTGTATAAAGGTCAGCATTTATGGCTGCTCAGATATCTAGGCAATATCCAGGTCTGGGCTGTTTAGTGGCAAGTGACATTCACATCAAACATTGATCATCTCCAATGAAAGAGAATCTAGTCATTGCCTGTTGATGTTCAACATCATTACCATCTCTGAATCCCACCAATTTCTACATCCTGCCAGTTGTCATTGGCCAGAATCTGGACTAGCTGTATAAATACAGTGACTACAAGAACAGGTCAGAAACTGAGTGGCCTATTCCTGTTGCTGTTTTCAATGTTTTCTCACCTTGCGGTGAATAATTCACCTCCTGTCTCCATGGATCCCATTGAGGCACAAGTCAGGAGTGTGATGGAATATTCCCCCTTGCCTGGATGCGTTGAATTGAATTGCATTTAATTTATTGTCTTGTGTACCGGGGCACAGTGAAAAGCTTTGTCTTGTGAGCAATACAGGCAGATCACGGAGTTAAGTAGCATAGATAAGTAAATAATAGGTAAACAGCAGCAAAAACAAAAACACAGGTACAGGTGAATGTTCAGAGATTGTGAGTCCATTCAGTATTCGAACAAAAGTAGAGTCATAGAGATGTACAGCATGGACACAGACCCTTCGGTCCAACCCGTCCATGCCGACCAGATATCCCAACCCAATCTAGTCCCTCCTGCCAACACCCGGGATAGAAACTGTTACAAAACTGGCTGATGCGTGTGTTCAGGCTTCTGTACCTTCTCTCCAATGGTAGAGGTTGTAGAAAAACGTTGCCAGGGTGGGGTGGATCTTTGAGTGCCACTCCAGCAACACTCAAGGACCCTCAACACCATCCAGGATGACCCAGGAGAAGTAACGATTTAATAAAAATCAGTAGAACTTGGAAATGATTGTAGAAGAGCATTATTCTGAAGAATACAAAACCAGGCAGACCAGAATGGGTCATTCGCAAGTTATATTCACTTTTTTTCCTTCTTGAAAGGCAGCCTGTGAGATTGCCACCACATCCACTCCATCCACCACCACCACATCCACTCCATCCCCCACCACCACTCAGTAACAGCAGTATGTAACATCTACAAGATACAGTGACTCACTCAGGCTCCTTAGGGGTGTCCTAGTCTGAGGAAGGACAGTCTTCCTGTAGAGAGAGTCCAGTGAAGGGTCACCATACTGACTCCCAGCATGGCAGGAATGACATAAGGAAAGTCTGGATCGAATGGGCTCATACTCGCTGGAATGTAGAAGAATGTGGGTTGCGGGGGAGGGGGGGATCTCATAGGATCTTTAGGAACATATAAAATGCTGATGGAACTGGACAGGTTAGACTGGGGAAGGAATGTTTCTGATGTTGGTGAAGTCCCGAACTAGGGGTCACAGACTAAGGATAAGATTCAGGACTGAGATGTGGAAGAATGTCTTCACTCAGAGAGCTGGGAACCTGTGGAATTCTCTCCCACAGGAAGCTGTTGGGGCCAGTTGATTAGATATGTTCAGGAGGGAGCTGGATATGGCCTTTGTGGCTAAAGGGACCAAGGAATGTGGGGAGAAAGTGGGAATGGGATACTGAGATTGCATGATCAGCCATGATCATATTGAATGGCCATCATTTCCTATGTTTCTAATAGCTTCCAAACATGCAGCTCCTATCGTCTAGAAGGGCAAAGATAACAAATATATAGGAACCATCATTCCCTACAAATTCTCATCGGAGGTTAGGATAAGTGCTAGTTAAATGAAAGGATGTAAGATTTTTGTTTACTTAGGAGTTGGACAGTCTATGCCTAACTTCCCACATTACTACTTGCCTGAAGGGTGGTGAACACTTTAAAATCCAAAGCACATTTGAACACCTTGTCTTGTCTGTCAGAATCTCACTAAAGTTTTGTTCAAACTGTTGAAAAGGAATACGTGTACACTGTGGTGCTCACACTTTGCAGCTGATTTTGGGGGGGGGGTTGTAATGTGGAGACAGCATGAAAGTTAGTCAGACAGCTATCAGTTTTGTTGAACTCCCTGCAATTTATCCATTAACCAATGATTAGTCTCTTCATGTTTACATACCAATGCCTGCCTTCCTACTTATCAAAACAATGACAGCTTCCAATGTCTGGACGGTCTCTTCGATTCATTAGCCACTGACAACACCAACTTGACATCACATGACCCAGTGTAGATCAGAGGGCACTAAAGTGATATGGAAATGTCACTCACCTTTTACTGTTTGCTGGGATTTTGTTTTACTGCCAAGATCATGCCTAGGCAAATAAGGTTCGCAAACTCTCTGGGATTTTCTTGAATATTTTATTCATTCATGGGATAGAACAAAAAACAAAGAAAATTTACAGCCCAGGAACAGGCCCTTCGGCCCTCCAAGCCTGAGTTGACCCAAATCTACAGTCTAAACCTGTCGCCCAATTCCTAAGCACGTGTATCCCTCTGCTCCCCACCTACTCATCTGTCCAGACACATCTTAAATGAATCTACCATGCCTGCCTCCACCACCTCTGCTGGCAACACGGTCCAAACGCCCACCACCCTCCGTGTGAAGTACTTGCCGCGTGTATCCCCCTTAAACTTTTAACCTATCTCCTTGAACGCGTGACCTCTCGTTATTGAATCCTTCACCCTGGGAAAAAGCTTGTCTCTATCCACCCTGTCTATATCCTTCATGATTTTGTAAACCTCAATCAGGTCCCCCCTCAATCTCCTTTTTTCTAATGAAAACAAACCTAACCTACTCAACCTCTCTTCATAGCTCGCACCTTCCACACCAGGCAACATCCCTGTAAACCTTCTCTGCACCCTCTCCAAAGCGTCCTTTTGGTAATGTGGCGACCAGAACTGTACACAGTATTCTAAATGCGGCAGAACCAATGTCTTGTACAATTTTAACATGACCTGCCAGCTCTTATATTCAATACCCCGTCCAATGAAGACAAGCATACTATATGCCTCCTTGACCACTCTATCCACCTGTGCGGCAACCTTCAGGATACAATGGACCTGCATTCCCAGATCTCTCTACCCATCAACTTTTCCCAAGGCTCTTCCATTCATTGTATAATTCGCTCTAGAATTAGTCTTGCCTAAATGCTTCACCTCACACTTGTCTGGATTGAAAACCATCTGCCACTTTTCCGCCTAACTCTCCAGTCTATCTATATCCTCCTGTATTCTCTGACAGTCCCTTATGCTTTCTGCTACTCCACCAATCTTTGTGTCATCTGCAAACTTGCTGATCATACCAACTGCTCTCTGAGCAAGGCCAGGATTCATTGCCCAGAGGGCAGTGATGCTGGTATTTGATCTTCAAGCTAAGTTCTGCTGAGCTTTGCTGCACATTTCTCCTCTTCCCACCCCTCTCTCTGTGGCACCACCTTCTGTGATCTTTTCACCCCAGGAATACTGTTACGACATGGGGTAAACCCCCGCTGTTAAGTTAAACCAGCAACAACAAATGATTTATCCTGTGCAGTAATCTGTGAAAGTTTGAGAGGCCAAGAACTATTGAAAGTAAAAGGTAACAACTTTATTTCTTAAAGTGTAACAGAGAATAACTAACTAACAACTATTTGCATTTCCTTCCTCTAACCTATCTTTTACTTTCTCCTCTATAATACTAGTCAGATAAAACCCCCGAGTAAGATTTACCAAAAATTCAAAATTAAAAACCCGGCCGCTGTCGAATCTTCCCTTTGTATCTTCCTCTGTAGACTTTCTTCTTCTTAGTGATTTCTCTGTTTCACAGGTCATTGATAGATAACGTTACCTTTTAAGAGAGTTGTGTTTCAGGCAGTCTGTACATGCTGGTGGCTTGGCAGTTCTCTCTCAACTGTTCAAATTTTTCCGGTCTTATACCCCCAAAGCATCGGATTGTGTCATTGGCTTTTAAGATTGTCAATACATAAATTCAAACTTGATTGGAGTTTGGTGTTTTTGGGGGTATAATTTAAGCTGATTGACTGCATTTGAATTTAGTTTTTGTATCCAGGCGACCAGCTACTCTAGCTGCTGGACCACATGTTACAGTGTAAACTCTCCAGCACTCAGTGTGCCTCTCTAGGGCCTTCACTGTCTTAAAGGTACAGTACACTTCTACACCTTCATACCAATAGACTGGGATTGGGGTAGGGTGTTGAGATGGATGGAAAATTAGCTAGCAGGCAATAAATAAAGAGCAGGAATAGATAGGCCTTTTTCAGAAAGGCAGACAGTGACTAGGGATTGGTACTAGGACCCCAGCTATTCACAATATGTGTGAAAGATTTGGATGAGGAAACGACTTGTAACATTTCATAATTTGGAGATACCGGTGTTGGACTGGGGAGTACAAAGTTAAAAATCACACAACACCAGGTTAGAGTCCAACAGGTTTAATTGGGAGCACCTAATGAAGGAGCGGCGCTCCGAAAGCTAGTGTACTTCCAATTAAACCTGTCGGACTCTAACCTGGTGTTGTGTGATTTTTAACTTTGTAACATTTCAAATTGTCCAGCTGGGTGGGAGGGTGAGCTGTGAGCAAAATGCCGCAATGTTGCAGTGTGATCTGGACGGGTTGAGTGAGTGGGTTAATGCATGGCAGATACAGTATAATGTAGAGAAAGGTGAGGTTATCCATTTGGGTGGCAAAAAGAGGAATATTTTTTCGAATGGCTGTAAATTGAGAGAGGGGAAATGTTTGAGCAGTCAGTCGCTGAAAATAAGCATGTAGGTGCAGCAGGCAGTAAAGAAGGCAACCTGTATGTTGGCCTCAGGTTCAGGAACAAGGATGTCTTGCTGCGATTATACAGGGCATTGGTGAGAGACCGCACCTGGAATATTGTATGCAGTTTCACCTCCTTACCTGGGGAAGGATGCTCTTGCTATAGAGGTAATGCAATAAAGATTTACCAGACTAATTCCTGGGACGGCAGAATTGAGAGATGAGGAGAGATAGAATCCTAAATGACTCAGTTCGCTAGGGTTTAGAAGACTGAAGATTAACTCAAAGAAACCTGTAAAATTCTAACAGGACTAGCCAGGTTAGATGCAGGAAGGTTGCTCCCAATGATGACCATTGGTTATGGTTTAAGGATACAGAGTAAGCCATTTGGGACTGAGATGAGGGGAAATGTCTTTACGTAGAGAGCGGTGAGCCGGTGGATTTCATTACAGGAACATGATGTGTTTCCAAGAAGGATGTAGATATAGTTCTTGTGACTAAAGGGATTAACGGATATGGGAGGCAGATTAAATGACGGGATTGAGCTCAATGATCAGCCATGATCCTATTGAATGGCAGAGCAGGTTTAAGGGGCCGAATGGCCTACCCCTGTTCTGACCATCGATCTTTCAGCCTCCTCAATTTTCATCGGCCTCTTTCTCTTTCTCTTCAAACTCCCTCTCATTCAGACTCTGACCTGAACAACATTACACATACTGAGTTTTGCCACATCAGGGGCATGGTTGGAATGTAAGTCACTACAGCACGTATGCTGTTCTCCTGGACGTCCGGATAAGTGAGGGGGACAAAGTAAAATGGAGATAGCCCCGCTGACTCCAAATGAGAGTAATGTCATTTCAGATGGACAGAAGGAGGAATTCCTTCACTCGGAGAGTCTTTGAAAACCGCTATCCCCAGAGGCCTATGGGAGTTCAGTCATTGAGCACATTCAAGACAGTGGTTGATATCCAATTACTCATGATGTTGTTATGTTGGGTAGAACGGGAAAATATCATTGAGGTGGATGATCAGTCATGATCTAACAACACTAGAAAAGCTTTATGGGGCTAGAAGGCCTATTCCTGTTCCTGTTCCTCATGCATATAGCATGCTTGCCTTTATTGGTCAGAGTATTGAGTACAAGAGTCAGGATGGTCAAACTTTGGTTAGGCCACACTTAAAAGTATCGTGTTCAATTCTGGTCACCACATTACAGGAAGGATATAAGGGAAGGGGGTGCAGAAGAGGTTTACCAGGATGCAGCCTGGATTAGAGCGTATGAGCTGTAAGGAGAGGCTAGCAACACTTGGTTTGTTTTCTCTAGAGCGGCAAAGACTGAGGGGAGATTTGATAGAAGTCTATAAAATTATGAGATGCACAGATAAGGTTGATGGTCAGAATCTTTTTTCCCCAGAGTTGAAATGGCTAATGCTAAGGTGCATCCATTTACGGTGAGAGGGGAAAGTTCAAAGGAAATGTGAGAGGCAAGTTTTTTTTATACCGAGAATGGAAGGAGTCTGGAACACACTGCCAGGGATGGTGGTGGAGGCAAGTATGATAGGGGTGTTTAAGAGACTTTTAGATAAACACATGAATATGCAAAGAACGGAGATATGGGCCAATGGCAGGTAGAAGGGATTAGTTTAATTTGACATCATGTCCGGCACAACATCGTGGGCTGAAGGGCCTGTAGCTGTGGCTGTACTGTTTTGTGCTCTATGTTCTAATGACTCCAATTCCTGGCTGCATTGGGAATTTAGTGTCCCTATGACCCCCCCGATATTTCTGAGATCCTCTACATCCGACCACCTGAGCATTCCGGATTTTCATCGCTCTGTCGTTGGCAGCTGTTCCTTCAGCTGCTGAGGCCCTGAGCTCTGAAATTCCCGAAACCTCTCTCGCCCTCTCCTTTAAAGCTGGTGTGATCACCCTTTCGATCATCTGTCCGAATATGTCTTCCCCTGCAGGCTCGGTATCGAGTCTTATTCTATGAAGCTGTTTTGAAACCCTCTACATCTCAGTACCCAATGGCCTACCCCAGCTCCATACACAAATGCAACTTGTTGAGCAGATAAGGTGCAGTGGGTTGCTGTACGGGTAAAAGCAGGAATGACCTTTGTTTATAACCATCCCGCTCATGGCAGACAATGGTTTCAAGGAGCCTCCCAGGCTCACGCAGGACAGAAGTGACAGCCACTTTGTTTCCCAAATGCCAAGGCAGTGAACAAAGGATGAATTCATTTGTTGGGAGACTTCACCATGGGACGCAGTGTCACTAGGAACTCTGAGGAAGTAGCCACTAGCGGTGCCAGGACATTTTTTGTTCGGGTCCTGGAATGGGCAGAAGGAGCCGTCACTTAAGCCTCGCATGATTATGTGATTCTCTCCTTTCATTCTACTTGTATGGAATTTCCTTTCTATTCTGTTTTACATGAGAACCCCTCATGGCACACCAACTCAATACGCAACATTTCTTAGCATTTTTGCAATGGCCATGTTCGCTGGGAGCTGTACTGAGATTACACAGAATCTACTGAGATGTGCAGGTTGGCCATGTTGAATTGCCCATAGTGTCGAGGGATGTGCAGGTTGGACGGATTGGGCAATTTAACATGGCCATAGTGTCCAGAGACATGCAGGTTAGGTGGCGATTGGCTATGGGAAATGTTGGGTTACAGGGATAGGGTGGGAGCGGTTTGGATCTGGGGGGGATGCTCTTCAGAAGGATGGTATGGACTCAATGGGCCGAATAGCCTGCGTCCACTCTGTAAGGCTTCTACAGCAGAAGAATAGGCCCAATCATCCTGTGTTGTTGTTTGCGTGACGCACTAGATTTACCCCCTCCCTGTCCTTTCCATCTCAACATTTCACCATGTCTTTCCATTCTTTTCCCTCTCGTGTACTCTGATCATATGCTTGTGCAAACATCGAAGGTATTTCCCCAACCACTTCCCGTGGTGACCATTCCACATTTTCACCACACTTCCGAGTAAAGAAAGGTCTCTGTATTCCCCTTTGGATTTTATTTTTAAAACATTCCGTGAAGGATTGTATGTGTCACGAGCCAGACTAGGATTTATTGCCCCGCCCTGGAGGCCGTGATGGTGGGGGCTGCTTTCTTAAACCACTGTAAACCCCGAGATGCAGGGAGACCCACAATGCTGTTAGGGATGGCCTTCCAGGAGTTTGACCCAACGACACATGAGGAAAAGTTTCACCAGGATGTTGCCTGGTCTGAGGGATTTTAGCTGTGAAGAAAGGTCGGGTGAGACTGGGTTTGTTTTCACTGGAGTTTGAGGGGCGACCTGATCAAAGTTTATAAGATTATGAACGGCATGGATAGAGTGGAAAGTATGAGCCTTTTCCCCCAGGGTGGAGGGTCAGTTACCAGCGTGCACAGCTTCAAGGTGCAGGGGGTAAAGTTTAAAAGAGATGTGAGAGGCATGTTTTTCACACAAAGGGTAGTGAGTGTCTGGAACACATTGCCAGTGGAAACAGACACAATAGCAGCATTTAAGAAACATCTGGACAAATACATGAATAGGATGGGAATAGAGGGACATGGATCCTGTAAGTGAAGACAGTTTTAGTACGGAAGGGCAAAATGTGTCAGCGGAGGCTTGGAGGGACGAAGGGCCTGTTCCTGTGTTGTATTGCTCTTTGAAGGGTGATTTATTTCCAAATCTGGGGATTAAATGCTGGCACAACTGTGATGTCCACATCCCACAAGTGATTTTTTTAAAATAAAAATCAAGATGGAGTGTGATTTAGAGGGAAAGGTGAGGTTGGTTGAGTTCCCATGTATCTGCTGTGCTTGACCTTCCAGATGGTAGAGGTCGTAGATTTGGAAGGTACTGTTAAAGGAGTGATTGTGAGTTGCTGCAGTGCATCTGCTGCCCCTGTGGTTACGACAGAGTGAGTGTACGTTGACGGTGGTAAATGGGGTGCCAATCATGTGACCTTCTTTGGCCTGGATGATCTAAAACTTCCTGAATGTTATTGGAGCTGCACGTGTCAAGACAAGTGGGAGTATTCCATCACACCCCTGACTTGTACCTTGCTGACAGTGGACAAGATTTGGGAAGTCAGGAGGTGGACAGGATTCGCTGCAGGATTCCCAGCCTCTGACCTGCTCTTGCAGCTATTGGGTATATGTGGCTGTGTACAATACAATAGTACTGTTTGGAACCAATTTTTAGTTGAGCTTAACAGGGGTTTAGCCTCAAACATGGGTGATCAAGCAGTGTTATTATATCATCCACTTCTACCCCGTCCCTAATAATCAAATGAGCATTGGAGAAAGGCAAAAACAGAAATTGCTGGAAAAGCTCAGCAGGTCTGGCAGCGTCTGTGGAGAGAAATCAGAGTTAACGTTTCAGATTGAGCGATCCTTCCGCAGAACTGGTGATAGCTTGGAAAGTGTTGATTTATGTGTAGAAGATAGGTTGGAGGGGGGAGGTAAAGAGTCAACAGTACTGAAAATGTGTTGCTGGTTAAAGCGCAGCAGGTCAGGCAGCATCCAAGGAACAGGAAATTCGATGTTTCGGGCACAAGCCCTTCATCAGGCTTGTGCCCAAAGCGTCGAATTTCCTGTTCCTTGGATGCTGCCTGACCTGCTGCGCTTTAACCAGCAACACACTTTCAGCTCTGATCTCCAGCATCTGCAGACCTCACTTTTTAAGAGTCAACAGTAGGTGAGGATAGAACCCAAAGAAAGAGAGAAACAGTTGGACAGACAAAGGAGTGGATAAAGATCAGGCTGGAAGAGTGAATAACCCTGGGAGGGTGAATATCCCACCAGTGGTTGACTCCTTACTCACCCCACCCCCTGACAGGACAGCATTTTTGTCTCTCAGCAGGTCTTAGACTTTGATTTTATTCATGTGTACTCAAGTGCAGAAGTACAGGAGGTCAGTGCACAATGTCCAACGTCGCTCCATCTGGCAGCATCTCCGGTACCAAGGTACAAAACACTGAGGGATAAAGTAATAAAGGAGACAAAGTTAAAAAAGTTGAGCATTACTTTCATAAAAAATAAAGAAATAAAGTAGTAGTTAACATTAAAGATCTACTTAATATAAACTAGAAAAAATAAAGGAATTAAGTTAAAAGTTCAGCAGCTTTTGATGACTCCTCCCCTTATTTCACTCTCTGGGAGCTACCTGGTCTCGATGCCGTCACCGCAGATACCAGGGAGGGGCAGAGCTCCCTCACTACCTGCTGTACCCGTGTTGGGCCACAGTGCCATCACTGCCCCTGAAGCTGCAGCCTTTCCCCATTTCCCCCACTGCCTCCGGAACATGCCTGGGAATGTCCCACTGGCTCAACAAAATACCGCCACACCAGGCCGAGAGACCATCACACCTGGCCAAGATACCGGCACACCAAGCCGAGAGACCACCACACCAAGCCGAGAGACCACCACACCAAGCCGAGAGACCACCACACCAGGCCAATATACTGCCACACCAGGCTGAGAGAGACCGCCACACCGTGCTGAGATACCACCACACCAGGCTGAGAGAGACCGGCACACCAGGCCGAGGGACCAGCACGAGAGAGCAGGCCAAGGGGACACCTCACCGGGTCCTCGCTGAGGCTGGGGGTGAAGAAAAGAAACACCAAGAGAGGCAAAAAAAAGAACAAAAAGAGAAAGAAATGAGAAAGACCAGTGGTGTTAAAACAATACCCGATCATTCTTTCTTTGTAGTTTTTGGGAGCTGGCTGTGCAGTTTGGCTCTAACTTTCCTTACATTTCCGCAGTGACTACACTTTGAAAGTTGGTGGTACAGGATGTCCTGAGGTTGTACAGTCTGTGAAGTGCTGCAAAATTGCAAACCCCTTTCTTCTTAACACACAGAGTGAAAAACAGAACGAATGTTCCCATTGCACTTTTCATGACCTCTGCATGTCCCAAACCACTTTACAGTCAACCAAGTATTTTTGCAATGCAGTCACTGGTTTAATGTAGGAAACGTAAAGTAGAGTCCAGGAGGAAACGTATTGTGAGCTGTACATACTCTGTCTGACTTCACGATGCAGAGACAAACATTTTTGAGTACTGTTAGCTGTTACTTTGTCTTCCATTGAGGACTTGGTGTAAAACCCCATGTAATTAAAGAGCAGGAGGCCAAAATTCTTGTGGCCATAGGAACATCAAAAGCAAGTAACCACCATGTCTTGTGGAGGATAATGACAATACCATGGCCACATTTTTTTTTTACTCAGTAACATTTTCTTTCTTCCAATGAGCTTTCCTCTCCAAAGATCATGTTGGTACAAAGGCTCAAAAGCTTTGTCTATTCAGTTGACTAGCTTTCTCCTGACTCCCACACAGATGATACTTGTCTTCCGAGTGCAATGTTGCCAATGGTATACCAGAACACCAGTCAGGCTGTGAGCACACTTGTCTAATATTAACGTACCTTTGTGTAAAAGGACTCTCTGTTCGATGCTGTGGAATTTGTCTTTCACTCACAATACTGGGGTGTTAGGTTTTGGGATTCAGCATCACAGTTGTCCAAGGTAGACAGTCATAAATAATTATCTGATGGTTTATTAAGGTTTAAGAAGCACGGCTAAGATAGCTATCTGCCAGGCACCATCAACCAAGGAGGATTTCCCTCTAATTCTGAGTCCTTAATGGTATGGGCAGCATGTTGGCTCAGTGGTTAGCACTGCTGCCTCATGGCGCTAGGGTCCTGGGTTCAATTCCAGCCTCAGGTGACTGTCTGTGTAGAGTTTGCACATTCTCCCCTTGCCTGCGTGGGTTTCCTCCAGGTTCTCTGGTTTCCTCTCTAAGTTGTACAAGTTAGGGTGAATTGGCCATGCTAAATTTCCCCACATTGTCCAGGGATGTAGGCTAGGTGCATTAGTCGGGGGGTAAATGTTGGATAATGGGGTAGGGGAATGGGTCTGGGTGGGTTACTCTTCGGAGGGTTGATTGTGGACTTATTGAGCCTGATGGCCTCTTTCAACACTGTAGGGATTCTAGCTCAGATATCATACATGAGATAATTAGATATTGCCCTATTGCAGTGAAGGCTGGTTCACTGACACAAGCGGTTGTCAGTGCAGAGTGTTTCAATCTCGTTAAAGTTATAAAAATACCATCCTCTCCAGCCAAGGTGTTAGGGAGCTCGTCCCGGGGTCTTCCTCCTCCACTTCTACTTCATTGTCCACCTGATGAAGCTGGTTACCTGTCGGGGACATCAACCACAGTGGATTTCCCCCTGACTCTGAACCTTTGATAATGTATTTTCTATTTAGGGGCTGGTAATTTACATAATGTCAATCACCCCTTTGAACCCTTCCATCTAGTGGAGACAGGGCAGTCCTCAGAATCCTTCTTCACCCACCTCCCAGACTAAAGTCATTTTACTTCACACAACCAACATCTCCTGCTCTTTCTGAACACTTTGACAAGAGGCTTTTATGAACCCAGAAGGTCAACATGAACACCTGACCCCAAAACCCAGACACTACCAGGCACTGATTTTAACATTGTTCATGATGGTAAGACAGTTAGTTGAAAGAGTTAACTCAGAAGCTTTGAAATAGCTCCACCCAACGTATATAAATGGCTGCCTCTAGGGCATGCTAGTCAGTTGTAAGCTAGTCAATTTATCGTTGTTAGTCTACAGCCATGTAGCACAGACCTAGTTACTATGTCTTCAGAGATGACAATGTCCCTGACCTACTGTTAATATAACCAGTCTTAAGCACTTGGAAATAAAGGGACAGAAGTCGGCCATTCAGCCCCTTTGAGCATGCATCAATTACTATGATCATGGCGGATTGAACACTTCAATGTCTTTTACCTGCACTATCTCCACCTTTTACATCATTGACAATCAGAAATCTGTCAATCTCCACTTTAAACACGCTAAAAGACTGAGCCTCAGTGGGAGAGAGTTCCAAAGGTTCATGACACCCTGAGTGAAATAATTTCTCCTCATCTCAGACCTAAAAGCCATTCTCCTGATAATTAAACTGTAGCTCTAGAACTCTCCACCCAGGTGAAACATCTTACCTGCATCCACCCTGTCTAACACTTCAAAACTCTCATCCAGTTTGCTCAGTCTCCCTTGGTAGGACAGCCCCATCGTCCCAGGAACAAGCCTGGGGTGGACCTTTAATGCACTGCCTGTATGCAATAATGCCCTTCCTGAGGTAAGGAGTCCAAAACCGCTGCTATACTAAATGTGGTCTGATCAAGTTCTTATAGAGAACCAAGACTTTACTACTCCTACCTGCAAATCCTCTTGCAGTAAACGCAAACATTCATTAACCTTACAAATAGCTTGCTGTACCTGCATATTATCCTTCAATAACTTATTGACAGGGACACCCGCATTGCGTTGTATATCTATATCTTCCAACCTCTTACTATTTAAGGAATACTCAGTGCACCTGTATCTCCTACTAAAGTTGATAATCTCGCATTTTTCCACATTATATTTCTATCTGTCATATTCTTGCCCACAGTAAGCCTGTCATGAAACCAATCCTTTACTATATAGAAAATACCTGTTTAATTGAATGTCCAATTCCTTAGAGGCCAGGAGACAGGAGGACAGATCAGAATCCCAATGGTCTAGTCATTAAGAGCCTTAATTGGCCAATGTTGTTATTCCAGGCGCCATGCTGAGGGTAATCTTTACACCGTCACCTCACCAACCTCTTTCTGCCATGTTACAATCATCCCAGTATCCTTCACTTCCAGTTAGCCACTTGTGACCAGCCAAGACAGAATGGCCCAGATAGTCCAATGGCCAAAGGGTCATCAGAGCATGGTAGCCTGGAGCTTTGCTCAGGACCTTACTCATAGGGTCATCCAGCGGGGAAACAGACCCTTCAGTCAAATCAGTTTATGCTGACCATTATCCCAAACTAAGCTAGTCCCTCCTGCCTGCGCTTGGCCCATACCCCACCAAGCCTTTCCTATTCATGTATTCATCCAAATGTCTTGTAAACACTGTAACACTATCCACATCTGCCACTTCATCTGGACATTCATTCCACACAAGAGCCACACTCTGAGTAACAACAAATGTGACTTCATGGGAATTCCTGGGAACATGAGTACTCTAATGGGCAATATATGAAACTGTCTAAAACAGACCAGTAAATTTGGAGGGAGCTTAATAGGTATCAAGAAAAGGTTGCAGGATTTGAAACACATCTCCACCTCCTGGGTAATGATTAAACTGAAACATACCCCACTCCTTGGTGAGTCCAAATTGCTGTGGTAACGTACCCTTTTACATGCATGTCGCAGCCTGGGAGCTGCGGATGGTGAAAGTAGAGCCTCTGTATTCATGCCAATGTGTGGCTGACCAGGAATCTCTGCCACTCTTGTCCCCTGTCATTAGCACGTGTTGGAAGGAGCGTGTCCCCTGCCATTAGCAAGTGTTGGAAGGAGCCTGTCCCCTGTCATTAACACGTGTTGGAAGGAGCTTGTCCCCTGTCATTAGCACGTGTTGGAAGGAGCGTGTCCCCTGTCATTAGCACGTGTTGGAAGGAGCGTGTCCCCTGCCATTAGCAAGTGTTGGAAGGAGCCTGTCCCCTGTCATTAACACGTGTTGGAAGGAGCTTGTTCCCTGTCATTAACACGTGTTGGAAGGAGCGTGTCCCCTGTCATTAGCACGTGTTGGAAGGAGCCTGTCCTCTGTCATTAGCACGTGTTGGAAGGAGCTTGTTCCCTGTCATTAGCACGTGTTGGAAGGAGCCTGTCCCCTGTCATTAACACGTGTTGGAAGGAGCCTGTCCCCTGCCATTAACACGTGTTGGAAGGAGCTTGTTCCCTGTCATTAACACGTGTTGGAAGGAGCTTGTCCCCTGTCATTAACACGTGTTGGAAGGAGCTTGTCCCCTGTCATTAACACGCGTTGGAAGGAGCCTGTCCCCTGTCATTAACACGTGTTGGAAGGAGCCTGTCCCCTGTCATTAACACGCGTTGGAAGGAGCCTGTCCCCTGTCATTAACACGCGTTGGAAGGAGCCTGTCCCCTGTCATCAACACGCGTTGGAAGGCGCCTGTCCCCTGTCATTAGCACGCGTTGGAAGGCGCCTGTCCCCTGTCATCAACACGCGTTGGAAGGAGCTTGTCCCCTGTCATTAACACGCGTTGGAAGGAGCCTGTCCCCTGTCATTAACACGTGTTGGAAGGAGCCTGTCCCCTGTCATTAACACGCGTTGGAAGGAGCCTGTCCCCTGTCATCAACACGCGTTGGAAGGAGCCTGTCCCCTGTCATTAGCACGCGTTGGAAGGCGCCTGTCCCCTGTCATTAACACGTGTTGGAAGGAGCCTGTCCCCTGTCATTAACACGTGTTGGAAGGCGCCTGTCCCCTGCCATTAACACGTGTTGGAAGGAGCCTGTCCCCTGTCATTAACACGTGTTGGAAGGAGCGTGTCCCCTGTCATTAGCACGTGTTGGAAGGAACCTGTCCCCTGTCATTAACACGTGTTGGAAGGAGCCTGTCCCCTGTCATTAGCACGTGTTGGAAGGAGCCTGTTCCCTGTCATTAACACGTGTTGGAAGGAGCCTGTCCCCTGTCATCAACACGCGTTGGAAGGAGCCTGTCCCCTGTCATTAACACGTGTTGGAAGGAGCCTGTTCCCTGTCATTAACACGTGTTGGAAGGAGCCTGTCCCCTGTCATTAACACGTGTTGGAAGGGGCCTGTCCCCTGTCATTAACACGTGTTGGAAGGAGCCTGTCCCCTGTCATTAACACGTGTTGGAAGGAGCCTGTCCCCTGCCATTAACACGTGTTGGAAGGAGCCTGTGCCCTGCCATTAACACGTGTTGGAAGGAGCCTGTGCCCTGCCATTAACACGTGTTGGAAGGAGCCTGTGCCCTGTCATTAACACGTGTTGGAAGGAGCCTGTCCCCTGCCATTAACACGTGTTGGAAGGAGCCTGTCCCCTGCCATTAACACGTGTTGGAAGGAGCCTGTCCCCTGTCATTAACACGTGTTGGAAGGAGCCTGTCCCCTGTCATTAACACGTGTTGGAAGGAGTTGCAGATTGAAACTTCACCTTTCTGACCCCCTGTAGCGCTCAGCCCCTGGGGTGGGACTTGAACCCTGAGCTTCTGTATCAGAGAGCAGAGACCGTTTCTTGATTCACCCTGAGAACCGAGCCCAGCGTACCAGTACGTACTGCATAACAGGTTACGGCACTAATACAAATTAGACTGACTTTGTAGGGATAGTTGTAGCTGACATGTTCAGATATTCGTAAAGACCAACTTGAGGTGAGGAAGGGATCCTCACCTGGAAGTGACCCACAGAGGCAGGAAATGGGAAGGATGCTGATTCTCAGTCCTGCCTCCCATTTCCAGGTTTTGCTGCCAGACTCCTGGAATCGTTGAGGTTTACGCCGGGACGCAGCCCTTCTGCCCAAATTGCTGATGCCACCCAGTTTTCAGAATTGAGCTTGTCCCGTTTGCCAGCGTTTGGTCCCTATCCCTCCATTACCCATCCCATCCATGTTCCTGCCCAAACGTTTCTTCAATGACAAAGTTGTACTCCTCTCCATCACTTCCTGTGGCAGCCCCTACCAGAGGCTCACCCACCCTCTGTGGGAAGCAAATCGCCTCTCTGGCCCTTTTTTGTATCTCTTCCTGGACCATTCGTTGACAATGATGCTGAGTGCTGGGTGGAAGTGGAGGGAGGACCAGTGCAGATGGAGTTTGTTAAAGGGCTCACCTCCATTCATGCCACATGGGGGTTGGACCGTCTTACTCATCAAGCTCACAGTTTCAACTGTGTTGGGAGAAAGTACCAATTGTTGATCGCAGTCTGGTAACTATTTGTTGGAGTAAGGTTTTCAGACACTTTGCCCGTTCTCATTTGTGTCTTCTGATTGTAGCAGTTACAATTTCCAAAATTGCACTGCTGGCAAGCCTCTGATTGGACCCATTTTGCTTTACTGAAGATATTGTGTATCCTAACTTGGGGTGAGAGTGTTTAGGGAGGAGGTAGTGGTTCAGTTAGACGTTCTGGTGACCCAGAGACTAATGCTTTAGTTACACAGATTAAGTCCCACTCCTGCAGTGGGCACAGTTTAACATCAGTGTGTAGGACCCGGAGTTGAAAACCAGGCGCGGTAATGGCGACTGTGGAAGTATCGTGCATTCTTGTAAAACTTTATTTATTTTTCTACTTTTATGCTACGAAGACTGTATTGCTGAACTTTTTAATTATTTCTTTATACATCTGTTTCTGTCACTAAGCTTTGATGAGGAGCCATCTAGACTTGAAACGTTAGCTTTCTCTCTCGGTCTCTCCACGGATTCTGTCTGACCCATGTGATCTCCAGCATTTTTTGTTTATTGTACTTAGGTGCTTGTACCAAAGATGGCACCATATAAGACCATAAGACATAGGAGTGGAAGTAAGGCCATTTGGCCCATCAAGTCCACTCCGCCATTTAATCGTGGCTGATGGGCATTTCAACTCCACTTACCTGCATTCTCCCCGTGGCCCTTAATATGTAGTGGCATTGAGTACACATGACAATAAAACCTACATCTAAGTCTAAAAACCCATCTGGTTCACAATTGTCTGATCTGACCCTACATGTGACTCTAGGCCCACAACAATATGGTTGACTATTTTCTGAATTGGCCTTAGCAAGCCACTCAGCTCATAGTACAATTAGGAATGGACAACCAATGGTGGTCATTACAGATGACAATGCCCACATTTTCTTTAGATTCCCTACAGTGTGGAAACAGGCCCTTTGGCTCAACCAGTCCACACCGACCCTCCGAAGAGTTACCCATCCAAACCCATTTCCCTCTGACTAAAGTACCTAACACGATGGGCAATTTAGCATGGCCAATTCACCTGACCTGCACATTTTTGGACTGTGGGATGAAACCTGAGCACTCGGAGGAAACCCACACAGACACGGGGAGAACGTGCAAACTCCACACAGGTAGTCACCTGAGACTGGAATTGAACCCAGTGCTGTGAGGTAGCAGTGCTAACCACTGAGCCACCGTGCCACCCCTATGACACGAAAGAATAAAGAAAGAAGTCACCCCGCCATGGAGAAGGTGAATTATCTGCTTCTAATAATGCAGTCAGTCCAAGGGTCATGACTCTGATTTCCCTGTTTCTGATCTGACTTTCCTGAGGAAAAGGAATTGATTTCTTCACACTTGTTTGATTCACTCTGACCAGGGCTATTAAGGGGCTGCTGACATTGTCCTGTCTCTTTGCTGACTTACTTCAAGTTTCCTTCAGTTGACATCTCAATGTTATGTACCAATCATGATCTTTACCCTCCATTTCTCCTTTGGTTTCCTCACCTGGCTATCTTCTTTATCTGTACTCCGCAACCCTTCTAGACTCCTCAAATTACGAAGATCTCAGTGAGTCTCTCTCTCTCTCTCAACAAAGATCTCAGTCTCTCTCTCTCTCTCACACACACAAAGATATCAGTCAGTCTCTCTCTCACAAAGATCTCAGTCAGTCTCTCTCTCAACAAAGATCTCAGTCAGTCTCTCTCACAAAGATCTCAGTCAGTCTCTCTCTCTCAACAAAGATCTCAGTTAGTCTATCTCACACGAAGATCTCAGTGAGTCTCTCTCTCAATAAAGATCTCAGTCAATCTCTCTCACACACGAAGATCTAAGTGAGTCTCTCTCACAAAGATCTCAGTGAGTCTCTCTCTCAACAAGGATCTCAGTGAGTCTCTCTCTGAACAAAGATCAGTCTGTCTCTCACAAAGATCTCACTGAGTCTGTCTCTCAACAAAGATCTCAGTCAGTCTCTCTCTCTCTCACGAAGATCTCAGTGAGTCTCTCAACAAAGATCTCAGTCAGTCTCTCTTTCACAAAGATCTCTGTGAGTCTCTCTCTCAACAAAGATCTGTCAGTTTCTCTCTCACGAAGATCTCAGTTAGTCTCTCACGAAAGCCTCAGTGAGTCTCTGTTTCTCTCAAACTGCAACACCAAGGTCATCTCCTCTGCCCTGAAGCTCTTCAACCATATCCTGAAACAAAGATGAATGCTCTGGTGATACTGGACCTCCATTTTCAATGCATAGTATGAAGCAAGACAGTATGTCCCATTGACCAGTTTTACTTGTTTCTCCTTCTGGGAATTGGAGCACTCAACTGGGGACAGATTCCTAATGAGCCAACGCTGATGTTATGTGGTTCACTAATCAGAATATAGAACTTGGAGCAGGAGAAGACCACTCAGCCCCTCGAGCCTGCTCCACTGTTCAATACGATCAAGTCTGATCTCATCTCAGCCTCAACTCCATTTTCCTGCCCGCTCTCCATAACCCTTTAACCCAGTAATAATTCAAAATCTGCCTGCCTCCTCCTCAATTTAGTCAGTGTCCCAGCATCCTCCACACCCTGGCACAGTGATTTCCACAGATTAATGTAGCCCTGAGAGAGAAATAATTCTTCTTGATCTCTGAATTCGAAGCCTAAGACTATGGCCTCTCATTCCAGATGGCTCCACAATTTCCTTTCACTAATTTGTAAGATGCAGGCATTGCTGGCTGGCCAGCATGTATTACCAGTCCCCAGTTGCCCTTGGAGGGGCTTTGTAGTGATTGGTCTACAAGGCCGTTTCCGAGGGCAATTGAGGGTCAGCCATGTTGCTGTGATCTGGAGTCACATGTAGACCAGACCAGGTGAGGACAGTAGTTTTCTTCCCAAAAGAACGTTAATAACCCAGATAGATTTTTCTGACAATTGGCAATGGATTAATGGTCATCATTACCCAGTGTTAATACCAGATTTTTAAAAAATTGAATTCAAATTCCACCTTTTGCCGTGGCGGGATTTAAATCTGGGTCTCTAGCTGAGTTTCTGGACTGATAGTCTGGTGATGATACCACTCAGTGATCACCTTCCCTTGAGAGAAACATCGTCTCTATATCTACTATGGTGTCTGCTGTCCACCCGCACCCTCTAAGCCAACCTGAAGCTGAGGAAACCTGTGGAGGTGTGAGATGAGAAGTCAGGTCACAGAACTGCCTGGCCAAATGGCCTCCATTAGCGCTGTAAGTTTGTTTTGTCTTTACCTGCAATGGTGCACCTTTCCTTGGAACATATCTTTTACAACGGGCATGTCAGAGAAGTGCTCAATCACCTAAACAGCTCAATTACGTTTCTTAACAACGTTGCTCAGGGCTAAATGGGAAGCTGCTGAAAATGTTTCATTACGGTTTACTGCAACCCCACTGCTTAGTTGCTTTGCCAGAATACAGTGTCCTAAAGCATACCATTAAAGTGAGACCCTGACTTGCATTGGTGGAGATAATGAATCTGCAATCAAAGAGGGAGGGTGGTCTGTTTGCAGTTTAGATAGAGATGCTCCAAGACTTTTAAATTTGGTTGGTGAGCCAATGATGAGAGGCCATCAATCTAGAGCTGTCACGAAATCCAGATGATGAGTTCAGCAGAGATCGTGAGGGCCGCAGGTTGTAGGAGGATGAAATCCTGAGTGTTCACGAAGCTGACATGACTGCAGGTTCCTCAGAAAAACTGGGACGGTATCTAGAAGCTGGGGATAATACAGGTCCAGTGGGGGAAAGTGGCAGCAGGAACCTGATCTGGTCTCGCGTAAAGAGCTGGGATAGGCACATGGGCAAACTGGCCTTCTGGATGCTATAAGCATCCATTACTTTTTTTTCATTCCCTCATGGAATGAGGGTATTGCAGGTTTTCCCAGTCCCTAGTTGCCCCTTGAGAAGGTGGTGATGTGCTGCCTTCTTGAACTGCTGCCGTCCATGTGCTGTGGGTAGACCCACAATGCCTTTAGGGTGGGAATTCCAGGATTTTTCCAAGTCAGGATGGTGAGTGGCTTGGAGGGGAACTTGGAAGGTGGTGGTGGTGGTGCTCCCATGTATCTGCTGCCCTTGTCTTCTATACAAAAGTGCTCTTGGGTTCGGGAAGTGTTTTCAAATGAATCTTGGTGAGTTTCTGTGGTGCATCTTGTAGATAGTACACACTGATGCTACTGAGCATCGGTGATGGAGGGAGTGAATGCCTATCTGGTGTATCTGGTGCCAGTTAACTGGGCTGCTTTGCCCTGATGGTGTTAAGCTTGTTATGGTCGAGGCCAGACCACTCAAAACATTTTTAAACAGGCAGCCCAGACCATAACTTTGCAACTCGTTTCGGTGAGTGTAGTGAAAATTACCTGGAGTAAGTTAGCCAGGTTGACTACCAGGTTTAAAACAGACAAAAAATTTATTCACAAAATTACACAATGAAACACGAAGATCAGAATAAAGAACCCCCACAGAACTCAGTCTATTCAAATTAGACTTAACTAAACTGTTCTGAGTAAAGAGAACAGTCCTACTAAGCAAACTCCCTCTAAAACACAGTACAGAAGAGGGTCAGATGCTTACAGGTTGAAGTTAGAAAGGCAGAAGAGAGAGTTTGTTTTCACACAGCTCACTGTTGAACTCCCAACTAGTTCTGGACTGAACTAAACTCAGCTAGAGAGCTGACCACTCCCCTCTCTTTATACAGGTCACTTTTAAAACATGACCACTTTGGCCTAAAGTCTCATCTGTTTACATATAAACAAAAGGCCTCTCAAAATCCTTTCCATCTCTGTACCAAACCAGACTGATTGGAGCCCGGCCTGGTTTATTGCCCCTCTAAAAAAAATCAAGGATGGAGTCTCCTTAAGAAAAGGAACAACTTTTAGGGAAAAAAGGACTAGTTTTGTGACAGGCTTATTGAATGTTGTTGGAGCTGCACCCATCTAGGCAAGTGAGGAGTATTCCTTCACACTCCTGACTTGTGCCGTATTGAGAGAGAATAGAATCCCAATTCTCAGTGTTTTTGTAATCTGGAGGGGCTAAATGGTTTGGATAGATTTCCCAGTACTGAAACAGGCCATTCAGGCCAATGTTTTGAGACTGGTGTTTCTTTCCTTGTGACCGTCCACCTATCTCTGTGTAAATTTCCTGATCATCATGTCCGTCTCTTCCTTTCTCCCTCATTAAGGTCGACTTATCTTTCCCTTTAGCACATGCATTATTTTTCCCTCTTGTGGCAAGTTTCACTTTCCGGGCACTCTCCAAAGTCCTTACTCCGAATAGATTTCTTGGCGGTGATCTTATTTTTATATTCCCCAGTCTGTGATTATCCCACAACAGGAACAACCATCAAGCCCCCCCCCCCTCTCAAATCATGTGCCCATGGCCTTCTGTATTCCTGGCGGAAGGATAAAATCTCCATAATCTCTGAGGACAATAGGAAGATGGAGAATAGGAAGAGGCCATTCAGCCCTTTGAGCCTGATCTGCTAGCGTTTATGGTTACAGCTGATCATCCAACTGTTTCTGCTTTTACCTTATATCCTTTTGGTCCCTTTATCTCCCAGTGCTATATCAGACTGCTCCTTGGAATCCTCAATTTCTTTCTGTAGCGGTGAATTCCACAAGCTCCCCATTCTCTGGGTGAATGAAATTTCTTCCCATCTCAGTCCCAGATGGTTTGCCCGGTATCCTCAGACTGTGACCTCCCAGTTCTCCCTCCACCATCGGGGACATTCCTCCTGCACATACCTATAGAGGTGCTGGCACCTGAGGCTCACCAAACCCAGAGTGGGAGGAGGCAAGGTACACATCTGTGGTGACCCCAGCCAGTCCAGGATGAGCTCTCCAAGCTACCTCCCTCACAGTTATTAGATCCTGACAAGTCAGGTAAGAGGCCAGTCAGCCCATCGCGTCGGCACTGACCCTCCAAAGAGCATCCCACCCTTATCTCCACATTTCCCACGTCTAACCATCCTGGACCTGCAGTGTGGAAGCAGACCATTCGGCCCATCGAGTCCACACTGACCCTCCGAAGAGCATCCCACCACATTCATGTCACCCTGCAGTTTCCATGGCTAACTCAACCATCCCTGGACACCAGAGGGCAATATACCAAGGCCAATCCACCTGCACATCTTTGGACTGTGGGAGGAAACCCACACAGACACGGTGAGAATGTGCAAACCCCACACGGACAGTCGCTTGAGGCTGGAATCGAACCCAGGTCCCTGGTGCTGTGAGGCAGCAGTGCTAACCATTGAGCCACCGCGCCGCCCCTAAATGGGCGGGATGTGCAGAGATGAATGACAAAGCCAGTTTGAGAAATTAGGATAAAGTTAAAATGGAAGTCGGCCGACAGTGTGGCAGAATGCCACAGATGCTTAGTAATGTTTGTTATATTTACATAGGCAGTTCAGAATGCTTACATTGTGTGTAAAGTTTCCACGTCCCCCTCATTCAGCAGAAATTGTTGTTGATTTGAATGGTGAGGATGATTGATGTTAATAACTGGAGGGATTAGTAAATGGCGGTGTGATGATGGATGAGTAAGAGCAGCTAGTAACTGAGGCCAAATACAGTAGCTTGACTGATGGGGTAAGACTGCCTGTTGCTGGCATCTTTCGATTAGATTAGATTAGATTCCCTACAGTATGGAAACAGTCCCTTCGGTCCAACAAGTCCACACCGACCCTCTGACAGCCCCAGATCCCAATTATCTGACACCATATTGCAATCCTGCTGTGAAATCACATTTTTTTCCTTAAAAAATGATAAAGGAGTAGAATAAATTGCATTTGTATATTTATATCACAGAAACAGGATGATCCAAAGAAGTAGAATTGTTTTTGTAAACACAGATCCCACGACTTGCAATGTGACAATCGGTTTGATGTGATGCCAATTGCTGGATTAATTCTGGTCAGAGCGACAGAGGGAATTTCGTCTTTCCCAAAGTGGTCTCATCCTGAGAGGGTTCATTTTACCTTGATAGAGCATGCCTTCAAAAAGGCAGTACCTCTGACGGTGCAGTACTCCTCTCAGTGCTGTGTGGGAGAGTCGACCTGGATTTACCTGCTCAACAGTCCTGAGTGGGATTCCATAAGACCATAAGACATAGGAATGGACGTAAGGCCATTCGGCCCATCGAGTCCACTCCGCCATTCAATCAAGGCTGATGGGCATTTCAACTCCACTTACCAACATTCTCCCCGTAGCTCTTAATTCCTTGTGACATCAAGAATTTATCAATATTTGCCTTGAAGACATTTAGCGTCCCAGCCTCCACTGCACTCTGCGGCAATGAATTCCACAGGCCCACCACTCTCTGGCTGAAGATATGTCTCCACATTTCTGTTCTGAATTGACCCCCTCTAATTCTAAGGCTGTGTCCACGGGTCCTAGTCTCCTCGCCTAACAGAAACAATTTCCTAGTGTCCACCCTTTCCAAGCCATGTATTATCTTGTAAGTTTCTATTAAATCTCCCCTTAATCTTCTAAACTCCAATGAATACAATCCCAGGAAGCTCAGCCGTTCCTCGTATGTTAGACCAACCATTCCAGGGATCATCCGTGTGAATCTCCACTGGCCACGCTCCAGTGCCAGTATGTCCTTCCTGAGGTGTGGGGACCAAAACTGGACACAGTACTCCAGATGGGGCCTAACCAGAGCTTTATAAAGTCTCAGTAGCACAACGGTGCTTTTATATTCCAACCCTCTTGAGATAAGTGACAACATTGCATTCGCTTTCTTAATCACGGACTCAACCTGCATGTTTACCTTTAGAGAATCTTCGACTAGCACTCCCAGATCCCTTTGTACTTTGGATCTGAGCAGGTAACAAAGGTACACCACCAGTAGGTTATGAAGAGTCATTGCCTGCTTTGAAGCCTAGGGCATTCAGGAGACCCAGAGGCACCTTCATACATGAGCTATAAAGATCCTGGAATGATCAAGGATGATCTCTCGCATTCTGACCGGCTTTTCATTTCCCCTCTGCTCTGAAACCACCATCACTCTTTGTTTCCAGTTCCTCGGGAGAAATTCATTGGCCGGGCATTTGTCACCCTTTTCACCAAGAAAGAGCCTTCCAGGTCTGAGTGTAGGCAGTGAGAGCTGGTGAGACTTTCAGTGACATGGGACTCAATCCTGCCCATCACCTGGGATCCCTCTATTTGAAAAGGGGGCAGAGAAGGGGGCAACAACTCCCTCTGACTGGGAGCCATCAACTCTCTGAGAGTCAATGGGAAGGACGTTCCTGCTGACCGGGGAGTCCAGGGACAGGGGTCACAGTCTAATGGACGTGCAATTAGGACCAAGATGAGGGGAAATGTCTTCACCCAGAAAGTAGTCAGTCTGCCACAAGAAACAGAATAATGGTGGTGAAGAAGGCAAAGGTTATAATGGTGTTTGGAGAGGATTCCAGGACAGGAGGAGGGTTATCTTGCTGCAATTGTACGGGGCCTTGGTGAGACCACACTTGGAGTACTCTGTGGAATTTTGGTCTCCCTGTCTGAGGAAGGATGTTCTGGCGATGGAGGGAAGTGCAGTGAAGCTTCACCAGGCTGATCCCTGGGATAGCAGAACTGACATATAGAGACTGGATCAAGGAGGACTCTCCTCAATGCAGTTTAGAGGAATGAGCAGCAATCCCAAGAAACTTCTAAGATTCTAACAGGAATAGACAGGGTAAGCGCGGGAAGGATGTTTTCGATGTCCAGAGAGTCCGGAACCGGGGGTCACAGTTTAAAGGCCCAGGGTAGGCCATTAGAACTGAGATGAGGAGAAATTTCTTAATCTAGAGAGCGGTGAGTCTGGGGAATTCTCTGCCATAGAAAATGGTTGACGCCAAAACATTGAAAGTTTTCAAGAAGTTAGAGAGAGTGTTTAGGGCTTAGGGGATGAAAGGGTATGGGAGAAAGAGGAATCAGGAGTCTGAATTAGAGTCATAGAGATATACAGCACAGAACCAGGTCCTTCGGTCCAACCCGTCCATTCCGACCAGCTATCCCAACCCAATCTACTCCCACCCACCAGCACCCGATCCATATCCCTCCAAACCCTTCCTATTCACATACCCATCCAGAATTGGAGTGATCATATTGAATGGCAGAGTACAACTTACCCCTGCTCCTATTTTCTATGTTCCTACTTCCTCGGGATTTGAAATAATTGTCAAACGAGCCAACGAGGGGCTGAAAATACTTGATTTTTTTTAACAGCGAGTTATCAAGGTCCAGAATGTATTGCTAGAAGTGATGCCTGGAGCAGATTCAACAGTAATCTTCAATGGGGGTGGGGGGTGGGATAAATTCTTGACGGGGGTGATGGTGGTGGAAATTGCAGGGCTCCAGGGAAAGAGCAGGGCTTTGGAACTCAATGGGTGACATTGCCAAAGAACATTATGGGGCTACAATTCCATCTAGACCTGAGATTATGCTGCAAATGCCACCCTCCCTCAGCAAACAAGCCTAGACTTGGCCCACTTTGGAGCCTTGTTCATATTTCACCAGTGGGCTACTCCTGCTGCTGTTTCATCTTCAGATAGTTCATCCTATGGCCTATTGAATGGCCGTGTCATAAACACCTCTCTTCCTTTTCGAGCAATGGCTGGAGAGTTAGTCCCAACACTCGGGTTGGGGTTGTGAGATGGGGAAAGGTGCAGGCCTAGATCACGCAATAGGAATGTGGGAAAATTGTGAAGGGAGATTCCACAGGAAGAGATTTTTTTAAAAACCTAGTGTGTGAAAAATATTTACTATCACTGAAACCCCCGTAATCAATATCCAGGGGGAGGTTACCATTGATGAGAAAATGAATGAGACTTGCCATATAAACACAGCGTCTTCAAGACCAGGTCAGAGGCTAGGAATCTTGCAGTGAGTAATTCACCTCCTGACTCACCAAAGCCTGTCTCTAGGATTATTATTACTATACTATTAATCCAGAGTTACAGATAATGTTAAAAGTTCAATCCCACCTTGCTCGTATAACTGTCTAGAATTTAGAGTCTAATGGTGACCATGAACTCATTGCCAATTGTTGAAAAAACCCTTTGGATTCACTAATGCCCTTGAGGGAAGGAGATCTACCATCCTTACCTGGTCCGACCTACACGTGACTCCAGACTCTTAACTGAATCCTAGCCCATTAGGAATGGACAACAAATGGTGGCCTAGCCCACATCTTGTACATGAGTAAAAGATTTAAGTCAGGCATGTGATGGAATACTCACCACTTGCCTGGATGGGTGCAGCTCCAACAACACTCAAGAAGCTTGACACCATCCAGGACAAGCAACCCACTTGATTGGCATGAGATCCACAGCCAGCCACTCCCTCCACCATCCATGCTCAGTAGCAGCAGTGCGTACTATCTACAGGATGCCCTGCAGAAATTCGTCAAGGTTCATTTGAAAGCACCTTCCAAACCCAGGAGTACTAATACGTAGAAGGACAAGTTCAGCAGATATATGGGAGCACCACCACCTACACGTTCCCCTCCAAGTCACTCACCATTCTGATTTGGAAATATATCGCCTTCCCTTCAGTCAAAATCCTGGAATTCCCTCCAGGATGGTGTTGTGGGTGTCCTCACACCACAAGTACTTCACAGGTTTCAGAAGGCAGCTCACCGACACCGGGGAATAAGGGAGTCGGGGAGGGTAATACATTCTAGCCTAATCAAGGATGTTCGTTTCCTGTGAATGAACCAAAATAAAGTCAAATCTTTTTTGAAGACAGATGTTAGGGCCTGAGAAGGACGCTGGGTGAGTTCTATCTTTCATCACTGCCCAGTTTCTCTTTGGGCTAACCAGGCCTTAGGCTCTTTATTTGTCTATTTAAGGGATACATCCATGCTTCCCTGTCCATGATGACCACCTCTTTTAGGAGGTTGCTAGGCAGCCCCCAATTTAAGCCACTACTTGAAAAATGGCTCGACTCCATTCCAGGCTTGTCAAAGTCATGGTTTTCTGGAGATCCAGGCTTTAATTAACCAGTGGAATGCATTCTCCTCCGTCAAAGCACAGTCAGGTGAAGCAAAGTAACGCGTCATGTCAGAACCACTCTCATGAGGGATGACATGTTCACTCTGCTTTTCTCTCTTCGCCAACGCTGACTCACTGGCTGAGAGTTTCCGACACTTTAGACCTTTGTGTCTCGGCTTTCTAGCATGCGATGTGTGTTGTATTTCACTCGCACTCTCCCTCACCCTCCCTCCGGGGGTAAACGCCCCAGGGAGTAACCAGTTTCTTGGGCCACTGTTCAACACGGGGTCAGGCACTATGTGCCGATTCACCACTAGGTGGAGCCTCACACCACAGGGCTTGTTTGTTGACATAACCTTCATGATGTGGATTGTGCCAGGGTTGGACTGGGGTGGACAAGGTCAGAAGTCACACGACGCCAACAGGTTTACCTGAAGGCGCAAGCTCTTGGGGTGCTGCTCCTTCATCAGGAGGTGAACCTGATGAAGGAGCAGAGCCCGAGAGCTTGTGATTCCAGATAAACATCTGGCATTATGTGACTTCAGACACAATATTCAACAAAAAGGGGAAAAGAAGTCCTCAAACAATAATGACTGGATGAACAGCTCCTGATTGAGGGATAAATATTTAACCAGGGCACCGGGGCAAATTATTTTGCTCCTTATTTTGAAAATAGAGTCATTTCCCCAGGATGGAGCTTTGAACACTCATTCAAGAGGAGCTGTCTCCAACAGCGCACAGGTCAGTCAATGCCTGAAACTAGTAAAGCCTTTCTTAAAGTATTAACCATTGACGAGGCTGAGGAACACAGTCATCAGTTGTATAACCTGATACTGTGTGATTTTTAACTTTGTCCGCCCCTGTCCAACACCAATTCCTCCACATTATAAACAAATCAAAGGCATCTCTTCCTTATAGAGGGCAATATTTACATGTGCTTGAAGTGCCAGGAGGGTCCAATAACCAAATGGACCCCATTGACCTTCAGCAGAAAGACCTCAGACTGTGGTCCTTCCCCACTGCCCCTTGGCAGCAGCTGCCCCACGCTTTAGTACGTCCGTCAGCACATAGTCCTCGACCTTGGAATGTGCCACCCTATAACCCTCGGTCAGGGTCAACTCCTTACTCTGGTAGAAGTCTATATTGATGGACTCAACAGAAGGCTCCATACAACACGCAAACAAGGCAGGAGAGGGTGGGCAGCCGCACTGTGTGCGTGTCAGGAACCCTTTCAGTTCATGGTGACTTTCTCAAGGCGAGCCCCAGTCAGACTGTGGGACTAGATTGGGCAGTTCCAGCTGGCAAGGCTGAGAAGGGCTGAATGGCCTCCTGTGTTGCTCCAAAATGGGAGTGCAGCACCAGGGGGGAGTTCCCCTGTCCTTTAGCAGGGCGTGTGTGCTTGTGAAGAAGGCCTGACTGTCAGTGTGATGAGTCTGTCAGTCTAACGTGTGAAAACAGGAAACCCCTGGAGCAGATTAAATCCCATTTCCCTTGTGGAGGTCCAGCAGCAGCCTTACCTCAGCCAAACATGACACATCACATAAATGTTATAGAAAATAAAACCCGAGACAACAATGGAGTGACCACCACAGCAGGGAGTGGGTCAATACAATTCAAACCTGCCACTTGCAATCAAAATAGTTTAGCAGCTGGCTTTAGCTTCACATTCATCCTGCTATGTGTCGGTCAGACTTCTACAGAGCTCCTGTAGCAAAGCTGCTGTACAATTCTGACTCTCTCTCTCTCTCTCTCTCTCTCTCTGTCTGTGTTCCGGCAATACAGCCTGCTCCCCAAAGAGCTCACTTCTGTGTGTGTGTGTGTGTGTGTGTGTCTGAGTGTCTGAATGCTTTAAGTTCCTGGCTTCAGCACTTTAGACTGTGCTGAGTGTGAAATGGGTCCCGTTTCTCTGACTCTTGCATAGCCTCTTGCTTTGACAAATGACTTCCTGTCCACCGCCAAAGTGCAGGGAATATCTGAACTCTCCCTCCCACACACCCTCATTGCTTTTTTGTTAAATCAAACCAAAGATATCTGGCTGGATTAACGCAGAGGGAAGGGGCAATCTGTGGTGGACACAGCTCAAGGTGAGAATTGATGCCTGCATCGGTGAGCGTTATGTAGACAGGGAGTTGCATGAGGTGTGTCAAGGAAAAGGACATAAGCAGCATTCATATAGCGCCTTTGGCAACCATAAGTACATCCAAAAAGTGCCTTGCAATCTCAGGTTCCTGAGTGTAGTCATTGTTGTAACGAGAGGGACTTTTTCCCCATGTCCCTTCTCATTATTCCCACCCGAATAATTAGCTGTGACCCTCTTGAATGTCTCAACTGAACCTGCCTCCACCACATTGCCACAGTGCATTCCAGACCTGAACCAGTCCTTGAGTGCAATCAATGCCATCTTGTTCCTTTCCTTGTATGAGCAGAAACAGCTTCTCCCTCTCTCCTCTGCCAAGCTCCTGGGTGCAGAAAAGAGTTACAAGAATGTTGCGGGGTTGGAGGGGTTGAGCTATAGGGAGAGGCTGAATAGGCTGGGGCTGTTTTCCCTGGAGTGTCAGAGGCTGAGGGGTAGCCTTCTAGAAGTTTATAAAATCATGAAGGGCATGGATAGGGTAAATAGACAAGACATTTTTTCTAAGGTGAAGGCGTCCAGAAGGAAAGGGCATAGGTTTAGGGTGAGAGGGGAAAGATTTAAAAAGGAGCTAAGGGGCAACTTTTTCATGTAGAGGGTAGTACGTGTATGGAATGAGCTGCCGGAGGGCGTGGTGGAGGCTGGTACAGTTACAACATTTAAAAAGGCATCTGGATGGGTATATGAATAGGAAGGGTTTAGAGGGATATGGGCCAGGTGCTGGGGAATGGGACTAGATTAGGTTGGGATATCTGGTCGGCATGGACGGAGTTGGACTGAAAGGTGTGTTTTTGTGCTGTACAGCTTGATGACTCTAAATGGTAATAGGCAGATGGCCTTTTTTTTTGTGACATGGATTGACAAATGAGTATGAGTTCAGACAAAAGGCATAACATTCCTGCTCTTCTTCGAAGCAGAGGGTATAGACTCTTTAATATTTACCCGAGAAGGCAGAGAACGTCTCACTTTTAACATTTCATCTGAGAGTGTGATGTACTAATGCCATGATACAGTGGGCGTACCTGAGGTTTGTAGAGTCAGTAAGATGTTTTAACATTAGTGGCTGGGGACCCTGATGGGTGTTTCCCCGCCCCACTTTGGACAGGTTCAGTATTTTCTCCCCTCAAAGTGAAGAGCACAAGGCATGACCCTCACTTGAGCTCAATCCAAACTAAACAAGACCATTTCAGATGAATGCAGAGTTGAAAGACATCCCAGTTTGACTGGTCCATAGGCCAGAACCCAACAGCATTGTGTCACAAGTTTACATTGTGGGCAGAAATAAGGCCAGTTTAAATGTCATGATCTGAAACTACTTTTTAAAAATATTCCACTCTTTAACGAAGAAGGAGAAACAAGCTGATATTGAGTGTTAGGAGACAAAATAATTCACTTGACTGATTTGATTGACAGGCCATCTGGTTTACATTAGAAAAAAATAAATTACCATTGCCTTGTACATTTCCAATGGGATTTTTTTTTTACTTTTTCCCAAAGGGCATTCTGAATGATATGTTGAATTTTAAAAGCTTTTGTTGCAATTATAAATAATTCTTTGGTAGCACAGAATCTAAACATAGCTGAAAGGAGACAAGAAATTGAAACTTTATTGTCCTGTAGGACTCGTCTGCTGTTCCTGATGATGATAAAATGAATCCAGTTGTTTTCTGATGTGCTGAGGGGTGGACAAAGTCAGATGTCATATGCTCCATCATCAGGTAAAAGTGACATTCTGAACTCACCCCATCTGTCTGGACATGCCAAAGTAAAGGCAGTCTTCCATATATTCTGGAGACTCATCTTCAATCTACATTGGGAGATGCAATATTTTGCTGACCAGCCATACTTTGATGTAAGAGTTTTGTTTTGGCAACATGAAAGAAGAGGTCAAATCTTTTTTCTGTGCAGAATTGAAGCGATGGAGATGTTTTGGAAAGTTGGTGCAGAGTGGGTATTGTAACTGTAGTCACCCATTGACTGGCAATCCTGCTTATCTGTGGTTCCGTTAACTTATGGCACAGGGGTGACTGAGGTTAAAGATTTTTTTTTTCTGAGCAGTATTCAGTGCCCACACCAGCAGGCTGTTGGCGTTTGCTGAGGCGAATAATCGCTGTCGGGTAGATTGAAACTAGTCCAGGTGCTATCGCACAACCCTGTGTGACCCCAGGCTGGAGTTGAAAAGAGTCGGGTTCAGAGCTCCTACTGGAGACATTGTGAAGCAGTTGCAGATTTTCGATGAGGTTTCTTGAATCTCCCAACCTGTGGGCTTTGTAATTCCCTGAGCCAAAGGCCTGGATCAGGTCAATGAAAGGAGTGAAGTGAACTCCTTAGCTACCACGAAGCGGAAGGCCGAATAAACAGAAGGCCAGAAAGGAATTGGAGGGTATTCTGAAGTGTTTGGGTGAAGAAGAGGCTTTTGTTGAACAAAGCAATGCATAGACAGGTCAGGCTGAATTTCCTTTCCCAGAATCCCTGCAGTGTGGCCCAATAACTCCACATAGACTTTCCAGAGGACATCCCTCCCCAACCCCCCCCCCCCCCCGACTCACTGCCCTGCATTCCCCATGGCTAATCCACTGAACCTGGACACTTTGAGAAATTTAGCATGGCCAATCCACCTAACTTGCACATCTTTGGACTGTGGGAGGAAACTGGAGCACCCGGAGGAAACCCGCACAAACACAGGGAGAATGTGCAAACTCCACACAGACTAAGGCTGGAATTGAACCTAGGTCTCTGGCGCCGTGAGGCAGCAGTGCTAACCACTGAGCCACCATTCTATGTCTGTATATTTAATGCCTGAAGTGCAGAGGAAGTGAGTGTCAGTGACACTGTACAAGTAAGTGTCCCTGAGGGGACAGCGTGGGCAGATAGAGAAACCCTATCAGCCAAATGGCACCTCCTGAGATTGGAACAACCCATTGGCTTTTTCCCAAGATGTCGAGACATCGCAGCCTCGAAGGGCCAAATGGCCTACTCCTACTCCTCATTTCCAGTTGGATTGGAACACAAGAGTGGCAGGGTGGAGGCTTCCTTTTCACATGGAAGTTGTTGCTGGTTTCTATTCTTTAATTTAAAATCACTCTGGACTATTATATGCGAGACTCCAAGCAGCGTCTTTTTCTCTTCAATGTTGATTGCATTCCTGAAAGGAAAATGGACACAATGGAAAAAGCACGCGATTACATCTCAATGCTCACACAGTACTGGTGAAAATAATGGTCACCTTCCTTTCATAAGGCAGGGTTCTGGGGCCAATCACTGCTGTGTAACCATATGTAACCCATGATTGAAACTGAAAGAACAAATGGTTTGTTTTTGTAGTTTAAACTCCTGGGCAGATGACTTTTTTTTTCCTTATTGACGCTCAGTTCCCACAGGATTAATAAGAATGTGGAGCAGGAGGAGGCCATTCAGCCCCTCCAGCCTGCTCTGCTATTTAATACGACCATGGCTGACCTCATCTCAGACTCCATTCCATTTTCCTGCCCTCTCCCTGTAATCTTTCAACCCATTACTGATTAAAAATATTTCCTCCTTCGATATAGTCAGTTTCTGGAATCAACTGCGCTCTCTGGGAGTGAATTCCGCAGATTCACGATCCTTTGAGAGAAATAATTTCCCCGCCTGTCTGCTTTAAATCCACTACCCCTTATCCTAAATCTCTGACCTCCTGCGTAAATTACTCCTCACGGAGAAACATCTCCTCTATTTTGTTAATCCCTTGTAGTATTTTATATCCCTCAATTAGATCTTGTCCAATTCTTCTAAACCCCAGAGAGGCAAGTTGGAACGCCATTTTGCAGCTGTACAGAACATTGGTTAGGCCACTTTTAGAATACTGCATTCAATTCTGCTCTCCCTGCTACAGGAAAGATGTTGTTAAATTTGAAATAGCACACAAAAGATTTACAAGGTTGGTTCTGGGGTTGGAGGATTTGAGCTACAGGGAGAGGTTGAATAGGCTGGGGCTGTTTTCCCTGGAGCGTCGGAGGTTGAGGGGTGACTTTATAGAGGTTTATAAAATCATGAGGGGCATGGATAGGGTACATAGACAAGGTCTCCCTGGGGTAGAAGAATCCAAAACTAGAGGGCATAGGTTAAAGGTGAGAGGGAAAGGGACCTAAGGGGCAATTTTTTTCACACAGAGGGTGGTGTGTGTGTGGAATGAGCAGCCAGAGGAAGTGGCGGAGGCTGGTACAATTACAACATTTAAAAGGCATCTGAATTGGTATATGAATAGAAAAGATTTAGTGGGATATGGGCCAAAGGCTGGCAAATGGGACTAGATTAGGTTAGGCTATCTGGTCAGCATGGACGAGTCAGACCAAAGGTCTTTATGACTCTAAACTGCTCAAACTCTCTTCATATGAAAAACCCCTCATCTCTGGAATCAATTTAGTCAACCTCCTCTGAACAGCCTCCAATGCCACTACTTCCATCCCCCAGTAAGGGGACCAAAGCAGTATGCAGCACTCCAGATGTAGTCTCACTTACACCTTGCGCTGTTGCAGAGACACTTCCTGACTTTTATCATCTATTCCTTCAACAATGAATTCCATTTATATTCTTCTATTACCTGTTGTACCTGCAATCGAGTTTTCTGCAATTCTGTCCCAATGATACCCAGATCCCTCTGCATCAAAGCACTCTGACTTTTCTTGCCGTGTAGATAATAGGTTCCCGTTCCCCCAGAGAGGCTGTAAACTATATCCACCCACTGACTCCACTGAAATTGCGGGGCATTTGGATGGGGTGCAGAGAGGGGAGGTTTAAGCTACTCATCTCAGCTGTGGAGCCTGGAAGGGTGGGATTGCCGTGTGCCGACTGACTGCACTCTTACCGTGCAAAGCTCCAAACTGCCGAAAACTGGAATGGGACAGGAATCCCGGAATCGGTTTCGGAGGGCTCGAATCACACCATTGTACCTCAGCAAAACTCTGGGCCATACGTGTCGTAAAACTGCCAGGAATATGCCTGGCTCTAGTTGGGAAGCTTGTCTGAACAGATCTAGGAAATAAAAACAGGGAGAGAGCAATGTTCATAAATTAAATGGCAAGAAAATACAAATGAGGGAAGTCGGGAGCTGGAAAACCTGTGCCTTCCTGTTCGACCTCCTCATAATTTTGATTTGAGTTGATTTATTGTCATTACATTCCAATAAACAGTGAAAAGTGTTGTTTTGTGTGCTATACGGGCAGGATTAGATTACTTACAGTGTGGAAACAGGCCCTTCAGCCCAACAAGTCCACACAGACCCACTGAAGCGCAACCCACCCCTACATTTACCCCTTACCTAACACCACGGGCAAGTTAGCATGGCCAACTCACTTGACCCGCACATCTTTGGACTGTGGGAGGAAACCGGAGGAAACCCATGCAGACACAGGGAGAATGTGCAAACTCCACCCAGTCAGTCGCCTGAGGCGGGAATTGAACACGGGTCTCTGACGCTGTGAGGCAGCGGTGCTAACCACTGTGACACCGTGCCACCCACTTACAAGTGCATCAGGGATGCAGAACAGAGTGCAGAATACAGTATTACAGCCAAAGAGAAGGTGCAGAGAGAGAGAGAGAGAGATCAGAATTCGCATTTGAGAGGCCCATTGAAAAGTCTGATAACAGGGAGGAAGAAGCTGTTCTTGAATCTTCTCGTACATGTTTTCATACTTTTATGCTCAATGGAAGGGGGTGGTAGAGAGTATTTGTTTGATGGACTGGACTGTGTTCATGACTCTGTGTAGTTTCTTGCTGTCTTGGGAAGAGGAGTTGCCATACCACCAAATAGGATGCTTTCTATGGTGTATCTATCAAAATTGGTAAGAGTGTTGATACTGTTGGGAGAATATTGGAATAGTGGTAAATAATCCGCTGGACTGAGCCACAACCTGTTTCCTATCTCTGGGTGAAAGCAGTTACTGGAGATTTTGGCACATGGTTTTTGACCTCTGACTGCCCTGCCCCACATTGCTGTGAATGGCTTGCCCTTTCTCCAACTTGATTGGATGATTCTTCATTCTCAGTCCAACACGATTCTTCTGCTTTATCCCAGAACTGTTACGACACAGAAGGACTAACTCTTTGCTACCTTTTTCCCCAGCCCCCCCCCCCCCCATCCCCCATTTATCTCTCCACCCTGGAGGCTCCCTGCCTCCATTCCTGATGAAGGGCTTGAGCCCAAAACGTCGATTTTCCTGGTCCTCGGATGCTGCCTGACCTGCTGTGCTTTTCCAGCACCACTCTGATCTAAACTCTGGTTTCCAGCATCTGCAGTCCTCACTTTTGCCTATGGCACAGCAGGAGGGCACTCTGCCCATTGTGCCTTATATGAGCCTCATTACCTGGTGCCAACCTCCTATTTCTGTCACTGCACATATCACCACTGTTCCAAACAGAGCGTCCCTTACCCTAACTACTCGCTGTACATGAAAAAAAATTCTCATATCACATTTGCTTTGTCAGCACATCATCTGTGTCCTTGTTCCTTTGACAAGGAGGAACAACTTCTCCCTATCTACTCTATCCAGCCCACTCATGACTTTGAAACCCTCTTTGCTGTCTTCTCTCCCAGGGGAACAAAGCCAACTTGTCAATCAGACTTCCCATCTATTTATGAATCAAAGGGTTCAATGTCTAGGAAACGGGGGTCGGAGGAAGAAAGCGCAATTCTCTGCGATTGATCTTTCTCATGGGCCTTTGCTCTTTGCGGTTGTCCGGGAAATTAAAACTTCAGCTCCTGGAGATTCCAGAGCATTCCTGGAGGTTTCGTAACCTTCAGGCACGGCGATGACAGCCAGTGGATCGTCTGACATTCCTCCGTTGATTTTGAAAACAAGGCAACAAGGGAAAACAAGGCTTTTTCTCTCTCTCCTTAACAAGCAGTGGATTTGAAGCCACAAAAGATGTGAATTTGGAGAATGCAGTTTCCTTAACGAGGCATTAATTAAATAGAGTGGAGCATAAGGGGCATCCTGTTGTGGCGCAGTGATAGTGTCCCTACCCTTGGACTAGGAGGCCTGAGTTCAAGTCCCACCTGCTCCAGAGCTGTGGAATAACATCTCTGAGCAAGTAGATTAGCAAAGTAGGTTACTCTTTTAAAAAAATTAAAGAATGGAGTGTAGGAATTCACATGATTTTCATTCTAAAAAGAGTGCCAAGCCCTTACGATGCCATCTTTGGAACAGTTACTGAACCTAATGTTTTTTCTTTCCCCTCATGTACACGTCAAGGTCAGGATTGTCAAAGAGTAAATAAGACACTTGGCACAACAACACTAATACCCATATGTTATACCTCTATGCCAACACTTGAATGAGTTGCAAGCCACAGAATCATAGCATGGAGATGGATCCTTAGAACATAGGACAATACAGCGCAGAACAGGCCCTTCGGCCCTCGATGTTGCACCAACCTGTGAACTAATCTAAGCCCATCCCCCTACACTATCCCATCATTTTCCATATGCTTATCCAAGGACTGTTTAAATGCCCCTAATGTGGCTGAGTCAACTATGTTGGCAGGCAGGGCATTCTATGCCGTTACCACCCTCTGAGTGAAGAACTTGACATCACCCCTCAAATCTATCACCCCTCAATTTGCAGCTATTCCCCTTTGTACAAGCCAACGTCATCAACCTAGGAAAAAGACTTCTACTGTCTACCCTATCTAATCCTCTGATCATCTTGTATGTTTCTATCAAATCCCCCCTTAGCCTTCTTCTTTCCAATGAGAACAGACCCAAGTGTCTCAGCCTTTCCTCATAAGACCCTCCCTCCAGACCAGGCAACATCCTGGTAAATCTCCTCTGCACCTTTTCCAATGCTTCCACATCCTTCCTGTAATGGGATGACCAGAACTGTACACAATATTCCAAGTGAGGCTGCACCAGTGTTTTGTACAATTGCAGCATGACACCACGGCTCTGGAACTCAATCCCTACCAATAAAACCTAACACACCATGTGCCTTCTTAACAGCACTGTCAACCTGGGTGGCAACTTTCAGGGATCTGTGTACATGGACTCCAAGATCCCTCTGCACATCCACACTACCACCCCATTGTGCACTACCACCCTTCAGCTCATTGTGCCTGTACTGGATCATTGAAAGGTCAGTGGAATTAGCCTCATTTCCCATTGCTTTTATGCCCATAGCGTCATTCTTCCTCAACGACTAATCCAATTTAGATTTCAAGACTCAGATTGAATCCACACAACGTCTCCATGGCAGTATCCGTCTCAGCAACCAATCACGTGCATCCTGCTGGTCCATCCAATTGAGCACCACCTGCTGTGGCACAGAAACCATGCTTTGGTTCGATAGCTGCCTCATTTTCATTCCTTTAGCTATTTCTTCAAGCACGGAGGCAGCACTGACGAGTCCAGCATTTATTGCCCGTCCCCAGTTAGAACGTAGAACGATACAGCACAGAGCAGGCCCTTCGGCCTTAGATGTTGTGCCGAGTTGTGAACTGTTCTCAGCTCGTCCCCCTACACTATCCCATCATCATCCATGTGCTTATCGAAGGACTGTTTAAATCTCCCTAATGAGGCTGAGTTAACTACATTAGCAGGTAGGGTATTCCACGCCCTTACCACTCTCTGAGTAAAGAACCTACCTCTGACATCTGTCTTAAATCCATCACCCCTCAATTTGTAGGTATGCCCCCTCATACACACTGACGTCATCATCCTAGCAAAAAGACTTTCACTGTCTAATCCTCTGATTGAGGTTAACCCCTGGAGAAGGTGTTGGTAAGCTGCTTTCTTGAACTGCTGCAGGTGGATCTGCTGCCGTCTGTGTGCTGTAGGTGGATCACAATGTCGTTACAGAGGGGGCGAGGTGGTGAGAGAGCTTGGAGTTCTTGTTCGTAGGTCATTGAAGATGGTAGGACATGAAGAGATAGTGCCGGCACCGCGGGCTCAGCAGTTAGCATTGCTGCTTCACAGCACCAGGATCCCTGGTTCAATTCCAGCGTTGGGCAACTGTCTGTATGGAGTTTGCACATTCTCCACGTGTCTGCTTGGGTTTCCTTCGGGTGCTCCGGTTTCGTCCCACAGATCAAAGATGTGCATTTCGGGTGAATTGGCCATGCTAAATTGCCCGTAGTATTAGGTGCATTAGTCAAAGGGGGAATGGGTCTGGGTGAGTTACTCTTCGAACTGGTTGGGCAGAAGGGCATGTTTCCACACTGAAGGGAATCTAGTCTAATCTAAAGAAAGAATATGGAATGTTTTCCCTTATTGGATGAGGTGTAGAGTACAAAAGGAGGGTAGTAATTGTTATTCGCTCACGACTGAAATTTTGTAAACATTTTGTAAAGTTTTGTAGTCTCTACATAATTTAGCTTTTGTTCATTCAGGGATCTGTATCACTGGCTGGTCCAGTATTTATTGGCCATCCCTAGTTGCCCCTTGAGAAGGTGGGGGTGGGCTGACTTCTTGAGTTCTTGCAGTCCCTGTGCTGTGGGTAGACCCACAATATCCCGAGGGAGGGAATTCCAGGATTTTGACCCAGCGACTGTGAAGGGACGGCGATATATTTCCAAGGCAGGATGGGGTGTGGCTTGGAGGGGAATTTGCAGGGAATGGTGTTCCTGTGTATCTGCTGCCCTTGCCCTTCGTGTTGACAGAGATTGTGGGTTTGGAAAGTGTGGCAGAGGAAGGGCTGAGGAGGTAAATAAGTCTCTGACTTGGAGCCCTCAACTTGCTCAGCCACATCAGAGAATAGTGAAGGGTTACCCACATTGTGGGTTTGGAGTTTTGTACTGTCCACACCATGTTAGATAAACTTCCCAAAAGGGCATTAGGGAACCAAATGGGGCTTTTTCTCACAACAATCAATGACCGTTTCACCATTACTGAGAATGAATTTCAATTCCAAATTGATTCAATTCTACCAGCTGTGCTGGTGGGATTTGCACATTCTCAGGAGATTAGTCTGGGCCTTTAGCTAACAAATACAACTGAAACTACCGCTGTGCCAATATCTTTTATTGGGTTATGGCGTAGAAGCATTGGCCAACTCAGTAGAAATGATTATCAACAACGTATTGAAGAAGAAACCTTTGCTCTCTATGATAAAATAAGCACAAGGTGATAGCAAATATCGCAGGAGCTAACTTCCTTTCATTTGGAAAAATAGCCAGGTGCAGGTGGATTGTATCCTAGGCTGCTACAGGAAACCAGGAAAGAATTAGCAGATGCTTTTGAAGATAATAGGGCGGCACGGTGGCACAGTGGTTAGCACTGCTGCCTCACAGCGCCAGGGACCTGGGTTCGATTCCCGCCTCAGGCGACTGACTGTGTGGAGTTTGCACATTCTCCCCGTGTCTGCGTGGGTTTCCTCCGGGTGCTCCGGTCTCCTCCCACAGTCCAAGGATGTGCGGGTCAGGTGAATTGGCCATGCTAAATTGCCCGTAGTGTTAGGTAAGGGGTATATGTAGGGGTATGGGTGGGTTGCGCTTCGGCGGGTCGGTGTGGACTTGTTGGGCCGAAGGGCCTGTTTCCACACTGTAAGTAATCTAATCTAATCTAATCTAAACTATCAATAATTTATCAATCCTCAGTAGGATTGAAGGTCTGCAAATGTTGTACCGTCGTTTAAAAAGGGCACCGTCTCTACTTTCTGCTGCTTCAGGAAAGCAACCAATATCATCAAAAACCCCTCCCACCCCAGTTGTACTCTCTGTCACCCTCTTCTGTCGGGCAGAAGATATAAAAGCTAGTGTAAATGTACAAATACATTCAGGCATAGTTATTGGCCTTCTGAATGGACCTGTCAAATTTTAAATTTACTGTTGATCTTGCTATCTGTGCACCTTCTCCACAACAGTAACATTGTATTCCTCACTCTGTTCCGTTACCCTAATACACTTTGTATGGAACAATCTGTCTGTACAGATATAATATTTAATGTGTGTTTCATTGCTGCAAATTCATGATAACACTGTTAACGAATTGGAAACACACTTTCTGTAGCATGACTTTTACATCGTGTATTGGTTATAATGTGGTTCTGTTCCATTAGTTTAAATGGTGCTGTTATTACGCGATTTTCTTACAACACGGGATAGCACAAGAATGGAACTACCCTGTTATAGCAGAACTGACTGTACTGCACACAAAACAGAACTTTTCACTGTACTTAGCTACATGTGACAATAATAAGTCAAATCAAATCAAATCAAGCAAGGAATGCATTAAATAGCTAAAGGTTGGTCATCCTGACTTGGCTGGTAGGCAAATTATTAGAATCAACTTGGAGAGATAGGAAAGGGAGGGACAGATTAATCAGGAAGAGTCAGCATAGTTTTGAAAAGCGAGGGTATTGCTGGATCAGGTATCAATTTTAAATCTGAGATCAAGTTTTGTTAAAGGCATGCGAGATACGGGGCACAAGGCAGTTTGGAGTTATATATGGAGTTAGGTCACAGATCAGCCATGATTTTATTGAATGGTGGAACAGGCTCACGGAGCTGAATGGCCTCCTTCTGTTCCTACAAAGTTGTTTCTGACGAGCATAGATTTGAGTAAATAAGAAGAAGAATTGAAGAGGGCAGTGCAGTGCATATTGTCTCTGTGTCGTTTGAGAACGTGTTTGACAAAGTCTCACATGGAAGGCAAGTTAGAAAAGTAAAGGCTGACAGGATATCGGGGATCAAAGTTTGTGAGAAGATTTGTAGCTCGGATGCTCGTTGTTGTGGTTCTGTTCGTCGAGCTGGGAATTTGTGTTGCAGATGTTTCGTTCCCTGTCTAGTTGACATCCTCAGTGCTTGGGAGCCTCCTGTGAAGTGCTTCTGTGATCTTTCCTCCAGCATTTGTAGTGGTTTGAATCTGCCGCTTCCGGTTGTCAGTTCCAGCTGTCTGCTGCAGTGGTCGGTATATTGGGTCCAGGTCGATGTGCTTATTGATTGAATCTGTGGATGAGTGCCATGACTCTAGGAATTCCCTGGCTGTTCTCTGTTTGGCTTGTCCTATAATAGTAGTGTTGTCCCAGTCGAATTCATGTTGCTTGTCATGATTCAATCAATAAGCACATCAACCTGGGCCCAATATACCGACCACTGCAGCGGACAGCTGGAACTGACAACCGGAAGCTGCTGATTCAAACCACTATAAATGCCGGAGGAAACATCACAGAAGTGCTTCACAGGAGGCTCCCAAGCACTGAGGATGTCACCTAGACAGGGGACGAAACGTCTGCAACACAAATTCCCAGCTCTGAACAGAACCACAACAGGATATAGGGGATGGTTTGGATCTAGAATTGGCCAAGTGACAAAAAACAAAGGATAACGGGCATTTTAGCAAATGGAAAGTGGTTTTCAGTTGCGTTCCACAGTGTTCAGTGTTGGGTACCCTGCTGCTTACTAGACTTAAATTTGGGAGGCAAGACTGAAACATTTGTAGGTGACACAAACGTTTTAAACAGTTTCTGCCATGTCTGTTTATTTTGCTCGGAGTCTACACCCAGGCTAAACCAATCAATCAATCAATCGCATAATCAGACCCTCATTATCAGACCCAGAGCAATCGAGCACCACAAGGGTTTTGGCAGATTAGCCAATGACCTCCAGCGCTAACTCAGTACTCATTGGCAGGGGTCCGAAATCTCAGCTCCTTGCAAGCCGGGTCAAACGAGACTGAACTTTGGCAGGCAGATTGCGAGCTTACGAGAAGAAAAGTCTGGACACAGAATCGTTTCTCATTGAGAGTTTGAGTTGCTCAGAACTGTCAGAGAGCGAGCAGGTCAACCCCTCCCACTGAAAAAATGTGAATGCTAGCATTAAGCCCTGGCACTGGCTCCTAGTGTGCACTGATTACACTCATTGCCAACTAATAGCATTGCTCTATACTGTACTTTGCTATGTCTATTATCTAATCACCCCGTTTTTCCTGTGCTCTGATTGCAATCGGAGACTGCCACTCTCCTTTTAATTACTATCCAGTTTTTTTTTAAGGAACCGCCCTGATAAGTTGTCTTCAGTTTCAGTTCAACCCTCATTATCATAAAGAAAATGTGTATATTGTTAATATTCAGAAGGGTGTGTCTGGTGAAGTACACTATAGATCTCTGTTCTGTTAGGAGGGTGAGCCTGAAGTTTCCTTTACGTTGCCATTTGCACCATGTAGGTTATCGAATTAACTTGCCCCGTGCTTTTCAAGGTTTCACAGTGGCCTCTCCAAGAGCAGTTCACCCTCCGACTAGGGATAGCTTTCACTTTCATGTTGCTTTTTTTCCTTCCTGACTGCAAGCTGCCAAAGTCTAATCGGAAGGCAGATGTAATTTTCTCCATCTCTGTTTGCCTAAATCCACAGATGGTTCTGTGAGGGAAAGGAGTTGGAGAATTCCCCAGACATCCGGGTATCCCAGGATGGTGATCTCTATACTTTAGCTATTGCTGAAGCCTTTGAGGACGACACTGGGCGCTACACCTGCACAGCAACCAACTGCTTCGGTTCAGACACAACGTCCGCAGAGGTCTACATTGAAGGTGGGTGACATTTTTTTCAACTCTGTGCTGCTCAGGAACAGTCTGATAGATAGATGCTTACTGCTTTAAGATCATCCCAATGTGTTCTTCATTCTGAACAACCTGCCTAAAGGTATCCTGTATCTTCCAAAGTTTGATTGCTTTGTTTTCGGGGAATGGGTTCATAGAATCCCTATAGTGTGGAAGCAGGCCATTCAGCCCATTGAGTCCATCCCAACTGTCCAAAGAGTATCTCATCCTATCCCTGTAACCTTGCATTTCCCATGGCCTGTCTCCCTAACCTGCACATTTTTGGACTGTGGGAGGAAACCAGAGCACCCAGAGGAAGCCCACGCAGACACGGGGAGAATGTGCAAACTCCACACAGTCACCTGAGGCTGGAATCGAACCCAGGTCCTTGGCACTGTGACGCAGCAGTGCTAACCACTGAGCCACCGTGGCAGGCTGTATTCTATAAATCCCAGGCTCCTGGAGATACCAGGAAGACTGACATGGAAATGCATGAGGAAGAAGCCACAAAGAGAGACGATGAACTTACAATGGTGCCGCATCTTTGATGACATTAAAACATCCCAAGGTGCGTTGCTGCGATTGTGTCTGGGATGTCAGCATCACTGGCAAGCCTGGCATTGGCTGCCCATCCCTAGTTACCCTTAAGCAGGGCTCCAGACCACTTCAGAGGGCAGATAAGAATCACCCACATTCCTGTGAGTCTGGAGTCACATGTAGGCCAGATTTCCTTCCCCAAAGGGTACTCATGAACCAGATGGGTTTTTCTGGCCATCAGCCACCATTAGCTTCTTAATCCCAAATTTTTTATTGAATTCAAATTCTGCTATCTGCTGTGGTGGGATTTGAACCAGGGTCTCCAGAATGTTATTTGGGTCTCTAGATTAACTGGCCACTGCTCCCCTTTAATTATTGAATAAAGTGTCACCATCTGCCATGATGAGATTTGAACACACATTCACCAAAGCATTACACTGGGTTTCTGAATCAGTAGTCCAGTGACAATCATCACTAGTCCATTGTGCTACCACTTCCTCAGGTCTAGTGATCCAAATTGTATGGACGTAGGAACAGGAATAGGCCATGCAGCCTGCCACCACCCCCCAACCTCCCCGGCGTATCATCAACTCATTCCCACTCTAACGTCCTATCCCCTAACGGTGTTAGCCTCCAAACTGAGTGTCCTATCCCTGAATGGTGTTAGACTCGGGATTGAGTGTCCTATCCCCTAATGGCGTTAGACTCCGGATTGAGGGTCTTATCCCCGAATGGTGTTAGCCTCTGGATTGAGTGTCCTATTCCCAAATGGTGTTAGTCTCTGGATTGAGTGTGCACAGCCCTCTGAGGTATGGAATCCCAAAGATTACCGCTCCCTGAGAGAAATAATTCATGCTCCTCCATCACCCCCTAAATTATCTACCTCACCAAAGAACTGAAAGAGGAGTTCTTGAGCCGAAGGCCAATAGAGTGGTGAGGATTTGGAAGGGAGCACAAGATCTCAGAGGGCTGTACAACTCGGGGGCATCGCAGACATTAAATCATAGAATGGCTGCAGTGCAGAATGAGGCCATTCAGCCCTCCCCTTTAGTGGTAACAATACAATCTCTCTCCACTGGTCAGTACAACCCACATCCTAATGGAGCTGCCTTCTTGAACCACATCCATGCATTTGGTATAGGGACACTTTTGGGAATAGGGTTGTGGTTAGGAATAAGGAGGGAATTCCAGGATTTTGACCCAGTGACACGAAAGGAACAGCAAAGTATTTCTAAGTCAAGATGGTGTGTAGCTTGAAGGGGAACATGCATGTGGTGGCATTCCCATGTATCTGCTGCCCCTTCTCCTTTCTCAGAAGGTGATGGCCTACTGCTTATGTTGCCCAATACCAATCAAAAATATTTATATTAATCACCAGCTACCGGTGAGTCCAATGCGGGACTCTGCATTGAGGAGGGGGCTGGAGGAGGGGCGAGCATGGGGACCTGCTATTGGCTGCTCCATCAGCAGAGGCCAGCAGCATTAAGGCAGTTTCAGCCCTGTATCCGGCCGGTCGGAGCTCCATTGGACAGCGTTTGCAATGTCCTCCTTCCCGGGATCAGTGGCGAGATTGGTCCTTGTGGCAGCTTCTGCCCTGGATCCCAGCGGCCTGGCGTGTCGGTCATACTGTCTTTTCCCGAACCCAGGAGCCGTGAACTGAACTAAGATGGGCTTTGTCTTAGTGATTCTTTTCTTATCTATGCCTTCTGTCATTAATATAGGCGCCATGGCATGGCATCTTCAACACTTCTCACTGTTTTGTTTGTAAAAAATACAAGTGACAATAAATGACTACTCTGTTCCACTCTATGTTCCATTAGGATGTGGGTTGTACTGACCAGTGGAGAGAGGGGAGGGCTGAATGGCCTCATTCTGCATTGCAGCCATTCTATGATTTAATGCCTGTGAGTTGTACAGCCCTCTGAGATCTTGTGCTCTCTTCCAAGTAATACAATAATGTTCTGGGGACCGGGGTTCAAATCCCTTGGTGGATAATGGAATTTGGACTCTGGAATTAACGATCTGTGTCAGGAACACCCATCTGGAATCTACCATCCTTACCTTGGCTTGGCCTGCATGTGACTCCAGACACACAACAATGTGGTTGACACTGGGAATGTTGGCCCAGCCAGCGATATCCACATCCTGTGAGTGAGTGGAAACTAAGTGGTTGTAAGATTGGAAGGTGCTGTGGGAGGAGTCTTGGTGAGTTACTGCAGTGCATCGTACAGAAGCCCGTTGGTATTGAGTCTTGGTAGCGGAGGGTGTAGGTAGGATCCTGACAAAAGGCAGTGCTTTTTTTCCTGGAAGGTCTGGAGTGCTATTGGAGGTGCATCCCATTCTGTAATGCACGCTATGCCTGACATGTGAAGAGCTTTGGAGAGCCGCTTAGTGCAGAATTTCACAGAGAAATGGCGAAGGGAGTGCTGGAGTCAGGGAGGGAGAGGTGGGCTCTGACTCTGTTGAGATACCATTCCCCCCCCCCCAGTGAGTTACAGCAGTGCTGTGCAAACCTTGTTCAGTGGCAAGGACCCCTTTCACAAAAGGAGTTACCACAGAGCCCTTTGAAATTTCGACCCTAATCCTGAAACATACCCGTTCTGGTAATGTTTTTGAGGAAGCAGTTTGTACAAGTGACAGTGAGGTGAGTAGACCTGCTTCACCCAGGTGTATATATATTTATTGCATAGATACATCTGCCTGTATAGATTGAACTTGGCGAAAGTGAGGACAGCAGATGCTGGAGATTAGAGTCAAGATTAGAGTGGTCCTGGAATGAGGGCTCCTGCTCCTCGGATGCTGCCTGACCTGCTGTGCATTTCCAGCACCGCTCTAATCCTGCCCCTGTATAAATTGAATCCTTTGTATATTAGACAGACAGCCACATCTGTTTTGCCAATGTCAATAGATGTGAGGCTGGAAAAGCACATTAGATTAGACAGTATCCGAGGAGTAGGAAAATGAGCGGAAACGTTGACTTTCCTGCTCCTCGGATGCTGTCTGACCTGCCGTGCTTTTCCAGCCTCACATCTGTTGACTCTGGCTTCCAGCATCTGCAGTTCCTCACTGCCTGCATTGTCAACGCAGTGGTTAGCGTGTACTCCCTGCTCCGAGCTCTTAACTCCTCCTGCTGTTTCAATGTTCAGGAAACATTTTGACACTATTCTGCAGACAGCCTCCCCACTCCTACAGGCACTTAAAAAGACTCTCTGTGGACCCCAAAGTGTCTAAATCCCTCCCCAATGTCGCCAACTTTGAGAAGCTGTGCCCCGAAGGAGTTTTTGTTCCGTGAGAATTCCGTGTGTAAAGTGATCCACCTTTCCTCTGCACCTTACCCCCAGCCCTTTCAAATGACTGTGTTAACTCTCCAGACCCTGCCTTTAATGTAGACCGTAACAATGTTCAAGGATTGTCTGCAGACATTGTGTTTACACAGCCAGCGAACACCATTAGTCATCGCATCACCCTCAACTATGCAGACAGGTCTGTGCTGAATCAAAAAGCATTTGTGTTGTCCAACCCTTGAACTCACAATGTGGTTCCCATTATCTTGGATTTACCTCTGATACTCTCTTGATACACTTGACAGATTGAATTATAATATCGAGGTGACAAACCTCTTCTCCCCTCCTCACGCTAAGACGTGGTTCCACAGCGTTTGGTATTGCCTCTGGCTCCTGTCTCAACTGATCAAAGAGTGGCTTTTATTTCTGTGTGTGTGCGTGTGAGAGAGAGAGAGAGTCTGTGTGAGTGCGAGAGAGACTGTGTGAGTGTGTGTATGTGTGTGTGTGAGAGAGAGAGAGAGGCTGTATGTGTGAGAGAAACTGTGTGTATATGCGTTTGAGATAGAGACACTCTGCATGGGTGTGAGAAGAATTGTGTATGTGTATGTGCGTGTGTGTGCATGCATATCTGTGTGTGTGTCTGTGTATGTGTGTGTGTGTCTGTATGAGTATGCATATCTGTATGTGTGTCTGTGTGTATGCTTATCTCTGTGTACATATGCATTTGCCTGTGTGTCTGTGTATGTGTGCATGCATCTGTGTGTGTATGCGTATATGTGTGTGTGTGTCTGTGTGCATGTGTCTGTGTATGTGTGCATGCATCTGTGTGTGTATGCATATCTGTGTGTGTGTCTGTGTGTTTGCGTATCTGTGTGTGTGTGTCTGTGTACATGTGCATGTGTCTGTGTATGTGTGCATGCATCTGTGTATGTATGCGTATCTGTGTGTGTGTGTTTGTGTACATGTACATGTGTCTATGTGTATGCATATCTGTGTGTGTGTCTGTGTGCATGTGTCTGTGTATGCATATGTGTGTGTCTGTGTGCATGTGTCTGTGTGTGTACGCGTATCTGTGTGTGTGTCTGTGTGCATGTGTCTGTGTATGCATATGTGTGTGTCTGTGTGCATGTGTCTGTGTGTGTATGCGTATGTGTGTGTGTGATTGTGTCTGTGTGTATGCGTATCTGTGTGCGTGTCTGTGTGTGTATGCGTATCTGTGTGTGTGTCTGTGTGTGTATGCGTATCTGTGTGTGTCTGTGTATGTGTGCATGTGTCTGTGTGTGTATGCGTATCTGTGTGTGTGTCTGTGTATGTGTGATTGTGTCTGTGTGTGTATGCGTATCTGTGTGCGTATCTGTGTATGTGTGTCTGTGTGTGTATGCGTATCTGTGTGTGTGTCTGTACGTGTGCCTGTGTGTTGACATCGTTTGTTTTGCCTACACTACAGATTTCCACAGGAAGGTGACAAGGACAGGGTGGAAATTGGAGGGAGGGTGGGCATGTAGGGGACAAGAAATGCAGTATCTGCATTTATGTATTTCTGCATTGCTCGTCATTAACTTACAACAACAACTGGCATTTATGTAGCAGCGTTACATCAGTGTGACATCCAACCGGGGTTTGCAGCAGCAAGTCAGATGAGGAGCTTTTGCGAGCAGGTGCCTGTTTGTTGTTTATATTAACATAGGAATGGACAGAGGCCATTTGACCCTTTTGAGCCTGTTCCACCATTCGATTTGATCTTGGGTTATGTTATGTTCTCTGCAGTGAGCAGCTTCCGCCTGCCTCTCCATGATGAGCTCCCCCTCATTGGCTGTCAGCTTAGGCCACAGACTGTCTTGGTGGCTGTGAAAGATTGTTGGCTGTCTTGTGTTCTTTCTCCCCAGCACGTGTTCTCCATGGGGTGCCTTTCATGCAGTGATGTTGTCTTCAGATCGGTGACAGACTGCCACAATTCTCTCCAGCTGTGGCTGCATTTCCAGTTAGCAAAATGATGTTATGGCTGAGCCGGATGAGATTGAGTTTCTCTTGGTTAGTTTTGTTGAAGCACGTTGTGCTGTTTCCCAGCAGCAGGACTCTGGGACCTGTTGGCAGACATTTGACGTCCTTCACTTTATGATCACCCAGGCATCGAGGGACAGATGGTAACTGCCGGGGGTGCTGGAAGGGCCTCAGTGAGACACTGATTAAACAGGAGCCGCCTATCCGGTTCTGTGATGTTCCCGTTTCCTGTGTCATTGTTTCTGTTGCCCCTCACTCCACTATTTGGGGCCCAGGATGGTGGAGATGGCAGGTGGAAGGCAGCAGTGGACCTTATGTGGACAATGACATGGTTGAGAAGGTGCTAGTGCTTGGACTGTGAGCATCACCGTGCCATTTGCACCTGTCTTGCTGGTTGTTGGTTACAGCCAGGTTATGTTGCAGATGTTTCATCAGGAACAGAGCTCTATTGGAGTTTGAATTTGTGTGTCTCCTGCAGACTGGCATCCTTCCAGACTATCGTCATGAACTCCTTGAGGAGGACCAGTCTATCACTCATCAAGGTCCTCTATTGGAGCTTGGCATTCTCAAGCATCCTGGGAGAATTGCAGTTCCTAATGTCAATGGACTGATGGCAACATGAGTCCCGAAGGAAGTCACAAGCCTGTGTCTCTGGAGTATTTGAAGATCCCTAACCTTATGGTGGAAGGATCCTGGCCCCATGTAGGGACTCAGTATGTCTTGGAGCCTCTTTGTGTGACACACATGACCCCATGACCTGGGACTTGACTTGTATCCAGAACGTTTGCTGCAGTTCTCTGTCATTTACGTCTCACCATTTACATTAACTTGCCTGAACTCGATGATGTGTGGAAGCACTTCAACTATGAAAAACAGGAAGGTTTGTAATTAGGGCCTGATGGCTTAATGGATTGTCGCATCCCAAAACAAAATCGGACTGCTTCCCATGCTTATGCTCTTCATCTGCTCCCTGGCAACCCCAGATGCAGTGAAAGTGTTCACTTCTCTTTAATAACAAGCCGCTTGCCCTACCAATGATAATTCCACCATTGTTACTTGGGCTGGAACTTACAAGAAAATTGACAGCATCTTAACAACGCATGCTGTTATTAGAGAGAAAATTGGCTGGCAGACATAGGGTGTGAAGAAATGGTGAGGAGTGATATACATTAACAGAGTGTTGAGTTATAAATCTCCAGAATTTCCAGTTCCATTTGCATCCTTCTGTGTTTATTTTAGACAAACAGTAGCTTCTCTTCCTCCTTTAAGCACTGTCTACATTTGCATATTAAATCAGCCGCAAACACTTTTAATTAATGCAAGTGTCTTTCTCGTGATGAGCTGATTATTAACAATGTGGATCATCATTTTGTTTCATTAGCTGTTAGGAAACTGCAAACCAAACGTACCAAATGATCCCCAAAGAAGAAAATGCCAACAAGGCTTTTATGCAACACTTACTTTAACACCAAACAGGATCAAAGTAAATTACACATGAACCTACAAGCAAATGATACTACAAATAGAAAGTTAAGTGCCACTTAAAATAGACTACACAACAAAGTTATGACTTACGCAACCACAAGAATTCACTCAACTACCCTCAGAAATGGCAATATATAAATATACTGCATAGCAATATTCAGGCAAGGTAACTCTGGTGCTCTATCCAACAAATGCTTTTGTTTTAATGTTTCGTGCATAAGACTCACTTCCACAAATCACCCCTCCTCTCGGTGGTGTAGCTTTTCAGAGTTCCCGTTCAATTGAACAACCAGTACCACCCCCACTCATAATCTGGCTACTGGGTAAACGTCCAACTTTCTAGATCTTAGGTGATCCAAACTAGCTTGCACAGTGTCTTCAAGACCTCCCATCTCCTTCTCTGTCAAAAGGAAATACTGAGATGTGATTTATTTCTCCTTTCTTCAATAATTCTCTGCACATAAGGGAATTCCTATTTCCCTGGGTATACCTGTGGATCACAGCAGGTCAGGCAGTATCCATGGAGAGAAGGCAAGCTACAGTTTCGAGTCTTGATTACTCCATTACTTTCTCTCCGTGGGCGGCACGGTGGCACAGTGGTTAGCACCGGGTTCAATTCCCGACTCAGGCGACTGACTGTGTGGAGTTTGCACGTTCTCCCCGTGTCTGCGTGGGTTTCCTCCGGGTGCTCCGGTTTCCTCCCACAGTCACAAAGATGTGGGGGTCAGGTGAATTGGCCATGCTAAATTGCCCGTAGTGTTAGGTAAGGGGTAAATGTAGGGGTATGGGTGGGTTGCGCTTCGGCGGGTCGGTGTGGACATGTTGGGCCGAAGGGCCTGTTCCCACACTGTAAATCTAATCTAATCTAATGGATGCTGTCTGATCCATTGCGATCTCCGCTTGTTTTCAGTCCAGATTCTAGCATCTGCAGTAAATTTACTCCTTGATCTCTGTCTGCTTTGTCTCTGTGTCTGCATCTGTCCACTGATGGCCTTCCTTCTGCGTGCAGCTCCTCTGCTTGCAGTTTGCTTGATATCTGAAGTTGTTCTGTTTGTCTGGCCACATCGTTTCTGTCCTAACTTCCTTCCATTGGTTCTGCCTCCAGTTCACGGAGCTCACCTGGACCAGTATTTTTGCGTATCCTCATAGATCACAAATGTTTCCTGTTACAAACTCCTGGAAGTGAATTTTAAAACATTGAGAAAATTCGATTGAAACTGTGTTGTTTTTGAGAATATTTACAATTGCTTTACTGCCCTGCTTTTGGGTCAAATATTCTGACACTTTCCAGTACAGGCAGTGAACAACGTTATCAGTGGCATCACATTGCTTCAAGTTGTGAATTGTTATTGAAGGTATCCAAGGTACCAGATCTTACGGTTTTGTTTTAGCTAACTCTCTTTTTTGAGTCGTTTTGCCTCTCTTTATTTCACTTTCTTCATTTGATTTGAGTGTAATTTCCCTTCATTCTCCAACCTTCTCTTAGTTGTGGGTATGTTCCCTGAGCTGGGAAGTTGATTTACAGACATTTCGTCCCCTGTCTAGGTGACAACTTCAGAGGCTTTAGAGCCTCCTGTGAAGCACTGCTGTACTGTGTCTTTGGAAATTTATTTGGTTCCGTTCCTGGTTGTCGGTTCTGGTAGTTTGTTGCAGAGGCCGGCCTATTGGGTCTAGGTCTAAGTGTTTGTTGATGAAGTCTATGACTGAGTGCCATGCTTTTAGAAATTCTATGGCTGTCATATGTTTAGCTTGACCTATCATCGTTATGATGTCCCAGTCGAATTTGTGGTCCTTGTGAGTGTGGCTACTAGGGACAGCTGGTCGTGGGGTTTAATGGCTAGATGGTGTTCGTGGATGCGGATTGCTAGTTGTGTGCCTGTTTGCCTGGTATATTGTTTTGTGCAGTCTTTGCATAGAATCCTGTAAATTACCTTAGTCTTGCACACTATGGGTATAGGATCAGATATGTGGAAGACACTTTTATAATCATTAAGAGACCAGAAATCGAGAACACACACCGGATCATTGGCACCATACTCACAGGGATCAGATTTACGAGAGATGAGGAAACCAACAATCAACTCCCATTCCTGGATGTGATGGTACAAGGAACACAGTGAATGCAGCACAAAAGTGTGCAGAAAAGCCACACACACACCGACCAGGTCCTGAATTCTAACAGCAACACCTGAATACACACAAGAGAAGCTGCATTAGGACCCTGTTCAAAAGGCGTACAACACACTGCAGCACTCCTGGCCTACCAAGGGAAGAAGAAGAGGAACACCTCTGCAGCGTATTCACCAAGAACGGCTATCCCCACAACTTCATCCACAAATGCCTGACAGACATACAACACCACAGGGACATGCCACCACCTAACTCACTAGTCACACTACCTTTATATGTATAAAGTGTCAGAGCCAACAGCTAGATTTCTCTGACCACTTGGATAAACTGATAGACACGCTCAGACACCAACTCACCAGAACAAAAGACCCTCTACCCATGGTGTGCAAGACTAAGGTAATTTACAGGAATCCACGCAAAGACTGCATGAAACACTATACAGGGAAAACAGGCACACAACTAGCAATCCGCATCCACGAACTCCAACTAGCCACTAAACCCCACGATCAGCTGTTGCTAGTAGAAACACAGAGATTACAAGGACCACAAATTCGACTGGGACAACTCGACGATCATAGGCCAAGCCAAACAGAGGAGAGCCAGAGAATTTCTAGAAGCATGGCACTCATCCACAGACTCCATCAACAACACATAGACCTAGACCCAATAGGCCGGCCTCAACAACAAACAACAGGAACCGGTAACCAGATGGAGGAGGGATGGAACCAAATAAATTCCCGAAGACACAGTACAGCAGCGCTTCACAGGAGGCTCCAAAGCACTGAAGGTGTCACCGAGACAGGGGACAAAATGTCTGCAAATCAACTTCCCAGCTCAGGGAACACACCCACAACGACAGCAAACTGCACCTGAGCTAAAAATGTTTGCACAGCCCTTTGTCCTTCTCTGTTAATATCTTTGAAATCACTGGGAGGTCTGGCAGCATCTGTGGAGAGAAATCGGAGTGAATGAGGAAGGGTCACCGGACCCGAAACATGAACTCTGATTTCTCTCCACAGATGCCGCCAGACCTCCTGAGCTTTTCCAACAATTTCTGTTTCAATTGTAAAAGTTACAGTCTGTCTCTCACGACTGACTGAGCCCTTTATTGCCCCTTCGTGTTCACTTTGCCATTATAAATACCCAATATCACAAAGTCGGGTCACAACAAAGGGTTTTGAACTGAATGGTGCGTAAACATTTTGACCAACTGTGTATACTGCAAGTTGCCTCTCTTCCCCCAAGATTTGGTTGTGGTTTAACTGAAGTGCGGAAAGGAAGAATCTCACTTCCTGATAAAGTCAATCCACAAAGTTTTTAATCCTCTTTGTTGTGGAGTTGAAAGAAAATATAAACATTTCTGGGAACTATTGCACCAACTGTTTTCACATCATTGTCAAGCCTGGTGACAGAAGTCACGGTTCCCAAGAAAGATTTTTACTTTATTTATTGATGTTGCCAACATCTGTTGCCCATGCCCAGTTTTCCTGGGAAGGGCAGTGGACAGCTGTCTTTTTGAACATCTTTGAGGTGTCGGTGCTCCCACAGTGCCCTTGGGGGGAAATGCTCCAGGACTTTGACCTAGTGATACTGAGGGAACAGTGATATATTTCCAACTCAGGATGGTGAGTGGCTTGGAGAGGAATTTGCAGGGATGGTGTTCCCATCTGTCTATGCCCTGGTCCTTTGAGATGGCAGTGTTTGTGGGTTTGGAAGGGGCTGTGGTGATTTCTGCAGGGCATCTTGAGTGATTGAATGTTGATGGCAGATCAAGTGGGCTGCTCTCTCCTGGCTTTTGCCAACATGTTAAGTGTTATTGGGACACCACCGAGAAAGATGTGACTCTTTGCAATTCTATTCCTCAGGAAGCAGCATATTTGAGTATCTTTAAGGAAGAAATAGACAGATTCTTAGTAAGCAAGGGGTGGGGCTGAAATGTAATTGAACGTAGGCGGATGTAAGGTTACGGATATGATCAGCGATGATCTCATTGAACGGCAGAGCAGACTCTTGGGGCTGAATGGTCTCTTTGTTTGAATGTTTCTGTCCTGCTGCCACCACCCCCCTCAGAGTTCACATGCACTGTTCATGGGTTCAATATATATTCTTTCTGTTTGCACTGGTGTACTCTCAGGCTGTTGTGTGAGTTTAGCTGAAGTATCTTATTTGTCTGTCCGGAACTTGACAGGAATTAGTTGCTGTGTGTATTGCAGGATTCCTTCATCACCAACGCTGACTTGACTTCCATGCCTCATTAACTGTAAAAGACTTCATGACGTCCTGACAAAAAATGCCAAGTTCTTTCTTTCATTTTAGGTCAACTGTGATACCTGTGTGGATCTTACGCAAGGTCTGTCCTCTCTGCATTTGCAGAGTTAGCGCTCGTAGAGCTGAGAGGGTTGGGAGGGGACCTGACTGAAATCTATAAGATTACAAGGGGTAGAGAGAATAGAAAACAGTGTTCCTTTAGTCAGAGGGTCAGTGATGGAGAGACATAATTTTAAGGTGAAGGACAGGAGGTTTAGTGAGGGTTTAGGTAACCTTTCAAAAGTACTTGGATGAAGGCTTGAAGTGTTAGAACATTCAAGGCTTAGGGCTAAGTGCTGGAAAGTGGGATAGGTTGGTGCAGACCCACGCAGTCATAGAGATTTACAATGTGGAAACAGGCCCTTCAGCCCAACTTGCTCATGCCACCCCAAATTAAACTGATCCCATTTGCCTACATTTGGACCATATCCCTTCATACCTATCCCATTCATGTGTCTCTCTATGTAGCTGACTCGATGGGCTGAAAGGCCTTCCGTGTGCTGTGACAGGAAGCAATCTCAGGTGTGCTGGTGCAACCCTGTATCGCTGACAATGAAAGGAGATATCCAGTGATATCTCTCTGTTCCTCTTGTTATTCTCCAGATGACTTCATGCTGGGTTAGCTTTCAGACTTGTCTTTGTCCTCCTACCTGTCTTTACCTGGTGTGAGTGTGTCCACATTAAGGAGCAGCACGTTTGGCTGTGTTTCCCATTGTGCCTGGAATGCCTCAGCTTACTGGGGTGGGCTCGATTGTGAGGGGTCAGGGGGTAGGATTGGGCCCGTACTTCATGACGGTTTCACAAGGCCTACCAGCACGGCTGCAACATTGACTGATTGTCACAAAGAAAACTCCAACAGCACCTCTAATTTCATAGCACCCTTTTGAAAGAGTAAAATATGCCTAAATCCCTTCACAAGAAAGTTATGTGACAACATTTGACAACCCAGCCAAAAGGTAAAAGAGGCAATTGGACAATTGGCAAAAGCTTTTGGAAAAGCAAGTTGGTTTTCAGGAGCGTCTTAAAGGAAGAGAAGAGATAGAGGGGTAGAGGAGGTTTATTGAGTGAATTCCAGAGCCTAGGGTCTTGGTCAGTGGGAGGACTGGGCACCAAGGGGTAAGGTGATGAACAGCAAAAATCGTCCAGAGCACAGAGGGCTGTAAGAACGCTTGCCTTCATTGCTCAGACCTTTGAGTATAGCAATTGGGACATGAGGGTGGCACAGTTGCTCAGTGGTTAGTGCTGCTGCCGCATGGATCCAGACACCCAGGTTCAATTCCAATCTTGGGTGACTGGCTGTGTGGAGTTTGTAAATTCTCCCCGTGTCTGCGTGGGTTTGCTCCAGTTTCCTCCCATAGTCCAAAGGTGGACTAGCCTCCACAGTCAGGTGGATTGGCCATGTTAGGTGGGCTAGCCATGGGGAAGGTCAGGCAGCATCCAAGGAGCAGGAGAGTTGATGTTTCGGGCCTGAGCCCGAAACATCGACTCTCCTGCTCCTTGGATGCTGCCTGACCTGCTGCGCTTTTCCAGCAACACATTTTCAGCTCTGATCTCCAGCATCTGCAGTCCTCACTTTCTCCTAGCCATGGGGAATGCAGGGTTGTAGGGGCTGGGATGCTCTTTGGAGGGTCGGTGTGGACCCGATGGGCCAAATGGCCAGATTTTAAAAAGACAATATGGGGCAATATTTTTACACAGAGGGTGGTTCGTGTGTGGAATGAATCTCCAAAGGAAGTGATGGATGTGGGTACAATTGAAACATTTAAAAGACATTTGGAAGGATACAGGAATAGGAAAAGTTTGGAGGGATATGGGCCAGGAGCAGGCAACTGGGACTAGTTTAGTTTGGGATTATGTTCGGCATGGACTGGTTAGATCGAGGGATCTGTTTCCTTGTTGGATGATTCCATAACAGTATGACCAGAGAAGGTGACAAGGGTGCACAGGGACATACGAATCAGGAACAACAGGAGAAGGTCACTTGGCCCCTTGAGCCTGTGACAGCAGTCAGAACAATCATGGCTGATCTGATTGCTTCACATTTCCACCCACCCCCATAACGTTTCACCCTCTTGCTTTTCAAGAATCGCTTTAGCTTTAGCCTCAAAAAGACCCTGCTCCCATTGCGTGAACATCCCCCCCCCCCTCTGCAGCATCAACAGTGACATGGACTCTGACAAATCTGAGACTGGTAGAGGAGAGTCAGGGCAGGTGAACCCAATAATATTTTAGGAAATGAAGGCTGCGGTCCAGCAGGTAGGAACAGAAAGAAAATCCAAAGATTATATCAACATTCAAAGCTAGATGTTACAAAGAGTACAAAAAGTCAAAAATTAAAGGCTATGTTTCTGAATCAGTGCAGCGTTCCTGATAAAGTAACTGAACTGACTGAGCACATAGAGATGAGAAAGTCTGATCTAATAACCATTATGAAGATGTGGACACAGAACGATCTGGATCAGGTCCTGAACACTGAGGAGTGTCTAACACTCTGGGAGAATAGGAAGCTCAGTGTAAGTGGAGGGTGAGCATTGTTAATCAAGGATGACCTCGGTTTAAGCAATCAGGATGTAGAACTGGTTCGGGTGGAGATGAGGGATAGTATAGGAAAGAAATCACTGTTGGGAGTGGTCTCCAGGTCACTAACAGAAAGTACAAGATGAAGAATCACACTTTAGATTACTTACAGTGTGGAAACAGGCCCTTCGGCCCAACAAGTCCACACCGACCCTCTGAAAAGCAACCCATCCTGACCCATTCCCCTACATTTACTCCTTCACCTAACACTACAGGCAATTTAGCATGGCCAATTCACCTAACCTGCACATCTTTGGACTGTGGGAAGAAACCGGAGCACCCGGAGAAACCCACGCAGACACGGGGAGAATGTGCAAACTCCACACAGTCAGTTGCCTGAGGCGGGAATTGAACGCGGGTCTCTGGCGCTGTGAGGCAGCAGTGCTAACCACTGTGCTGCAATTGTATGTTATTGAGTATTCGGCATAAACAGACAGAGTCATAGATCTGTACAGCATGGACACAGACCCTTCAGTCCAACTCGTCCATGCCGACCAGATATCCACAATAAATATAGCCCCATTTGCCAGCATTTGGCCCATTCCATACATGCACCACTCTCTGGGTGAAAATGTTGCCCTTTAGGTTCCTTTTAAATCTTTCCCCTCTCACCTTAAACCTATGCTCTCTAGTTTTGGACTCCCACAACCCAGGAAAAAGACCTTGAGTATCCACCTTATCAATGCCCCTCATGATTTTATAAACCTCTATAAGGTCACCCTTCAAGATCCAACACTCTGGGGGAAATTGTCCCAGTCTATTCAGCCTCTCCCTCCAGCTCAAACCCTCTAACCCTGGCAACATCCTTATAAATCTTTTCTGAACCCTTTCCAGTTTTACCACATCCAGGGAAACCAGAATTGCACTCCATATTCTGAAAGTGGCCTAACCAATGTCCTGTACAGCTGCAACATGACCTCCCAACTCTTATATTCAATGCACTGGCCAATAAAGGCAAACATACCAAATGCTTTCTTCACTATCCTGTCTATCAATGACTCCACGTTCAAGGAACTACGAGCCTGCACTCCAAGGTCCCTTTGTTCAACAACACCTCCCAGGACCTTATCATTATGTGTATATGTCCTGCCCTGATTTGCCTTTCCAAAATGTAACACCTCATTTTTATCTAAATTAACATTCATCTGCCACTCTTCGGCCCATCTGATCAAGGTCCCATGGTACTCTAAGGTAACCTTCTTTGCAGTCCACTACGCCTCCAATTTTGGCATCATTAATTGGATGTAGAGATGCTTTTGAGCGAGTTTCTTAGAGTAGTATATTTTGGAACTGACCAGGGAACAGGTTACATTAAACTTGTTGTTGTGTGATTTGACACGGTTAATAAATTATCTCAGCGTCGAGGACCCCCCTAGGTAGCAATGACCACAATGGAGTTAAATTTTACAACCTGTTGGAAAGACAGAAGTGGATCTAAAACTGGTGCTTTAACCTTAAATAAGGTCAGCTATGATGAGGCTGTGGGAGCTCAGTGTACTAGGATGCTCAGAGATATTTTGATGGAAACACAGTGGCTGTTATAGTTGGATATTTCAGAAGATCCTGAACATGTCTACTCTTAGTGGAAAGTTCTAAGGGAAAGACCCACCATCTGTGGCTAAACACAAAAGTTAAGGAAAATGTCAGGCTTAAGATAAGAGGATATAACAGTGCAATGGTGAGTGGCCAATCAGATAAGCAGTCACAATGAAACCAACAGCAGAGAAATACTAAAAGGTTAATCAGGAGGAGGAACTTAAAGCTTGAGAGGATGTTGTTGAGGATGGTAAAAGCAGATAGCAAGAGTATGTACGGGTTTATCTATAAGTATTTAGAAAGGAAAAGAGTAAGTAAAGATGAGGATTGGGCCTGGTAGAGAGTGAGAATAGAGAGTTAATAACAGATAATATAGAAATGGTGGATGAAATGAATGATTCTTTTACTTCTGTCTTCACTTTAGAGAACAGAAGAGGATTTCCAGTAAGAACAAGCAATAGGAGCAAGCGTGGGTGATCTGACCCATTGATAAGATCATGGCTGATCTCTTGGTAGACTCAGGCCCACTTTCCTGCCCCCTCACCAAAACCCTTAATTCCTTTACTGTTCAAAAATCTACCTTTGCTTTAAAAACCGGTCGCCTCAACTATTTCACTGGGCAGGCAATTCCAGAGATTCACAACCCTCTGGGTGAAGAAGTTCCTCCTCAGCTCAATCCTAAATCCCCTTATGTTGAGGCTGTGCCCCCTCGTTCTAGTTTCACCGTCCAGTGGAAATAACCTCTCTATGTCTATCTTATCTATTCCTTTTATAATTTTAGATGTTTCTATAAGATCCCTCCCTCATTTTTCAAAATTCCCATGAATAGGGCCCAGTCTATTAAATAAACCAACCCCATCAACTCTGGAACCAATCTAGTGAACCCCCTCTGCACCCCCTCCAGTGCCAGTAACATCCTTTCTCAAGTAAGGAAACCAAAACTGTAGATAGAAGGGAAAGAGGGACTTTGTCAATTGACAACCACAAGAGAAGCAGTCCAGAGCAAACAACTCTGGACTGACAAGTCACTGGCTCCTCAGGGCCTAAATCTTAGAGTCTTTAAAAGAAGTGGCTAATTAACACAATAGTAGGTGCATTGGTTTTAATTTTCCAAAATGCGCCAACTTCTGAAAAGGTTCCATCAGACTGGAAAGTAGCAAATATAATCTCTCATTCAAAAAAGTAGACAGAAAGCGGGAAAGTATTGCCTGACTAATTTGATGGATGTCATGGGAAAGGTGCTAAAATTGATCATGAAGGAAGATGTAAATGGCTACTTAGAAAAACACAAGGTAATCGGGAAGAGTCAGCATGGTTTTGTGAAAGGGAATCACTGTAGCAATTAATTGGAGACCTTTGAAAGAGTAAGGTGCTGTGGACAAAGGGTAACTAGTAGATGTACTATACTTTGATTTTCAGAAGTCATTGACAATGTGCCACACAAAAAAAGGTTATTGTGCAGATTACAGACTTAGGCTATTCAGTCCACTGAGTTTACTTTGCCATTCAATCATGCCAATATGCCCCATCCTCCTGCCTTTTCCCTGTAACTCTTGAACCCCTTACTAATCAAGAACCTATCCATCTCTGACGTAACTACACTCAATGACTTGGCCTCTACAGCCTTCTGTGGTAATGAGTTTGACAATGTCGATGCTCTCTGGCTGAGGAAATTCCTCCTTATCTCTGTTCTCAAGGGTCATCCCTTCACTCTGAGGCTGTGCCCTTGTGTCCTAGTCTCTCCTACTCGGAAGCATCTTCTCCACCTCCACTCTATCCAGGCCTCTCAGCATTCTCTAAGTTTCGGCCAAAATCCTTCTAAACTCCACCAGGTACAGACCCAAAGTTCTCAACCACTCCTTGTGGTGAGACCTTCATCCCTGGGATCATTCACATAAATTTCCTCCAAGGGCAGCACATCCTTCCTTAGGAATGGGGCCAAAAACTCCAATTACCAGTCAATTCTTATAAAGAGGAGAAGGTTAGTCAGCACATTCCAGGAACTCCAGACTGGGCTGATGTGAGGCATTGCTGGCATTCAGTGCCCTTCCCAGGTTTTCCTTGAGAAGATAACCATCACCTTGAATCCCTGGTTGTGGTTTGACTCAGCCGATTAGGCCGCATGGGGAGCAGTGAGGAGTGAGGCAGTCAATTGAGACCACTCACTCATGTTTACTTCAGTACCTTCTTTCTCTTTAAAGTCTCTACTGTAACTCTGCCATTGGGGCAGCACAGTGGCTCAGTGGTTAGCACTGCTGCCTCACAGCACCAGGGTCCCAGGTTCAATTCCAGCCTCTGGCGACTGTCTGTGTGGGGTTTGCACATTCTCCCTGTGTCTGTGTGGGTTTCCTCCTGGTGCTCCGGTTTCCTCCCACAGTCCAAAGATGAGCAGGTAAGATGAATTGGCCATGCTAAATTGCACATAGTGTTAGGTGCATCAGTCAGAGGGAAATGGGTCTGGGTGGGTTCCTCTTCGGAGGGTCGGTGTGGACTGGTTGGGCCGAAGGGCCTGTTTCCACACTGTAGGGAATCTAATCTAATCTAATCTAATCAAAAAAAATGCGCAACGTCTTTGAGATTGTCCTCGCTCTCACTCAGCATCAGCTGCATGGGGAGCAAAATCTTTATACTCTCACTGCCATTCTAAAGGAATGCCAGACTGAGAGGCATTCCGAGCAGAAACTGAGGACCGCAGATGTTGGAGATTCCGAGTCGAGAGTGTGGTGCTGGAAAAGCACAGCAGGTCAGACTGCATCCGTGGAGCAGGAGAAGTGGTGTATCTGGCATAAGCCCTTCATTAGAAATGTGGGGATGGGAGAAGGGGCCTGAGAGATGAATGAGAGGGTGGAGGGGGGGAGCTGGGGGATGGTAGCTGGGAAGGCAGCAGATGGATGCAGGTGGAGAGGTGATGGTGATAAGTTGGAGTGGAGGGTAGAGTGGATAGGTGGGAAGGAAGATGGATAGGTCAAGAGGGCAGTGCCGAGTTGGACGGTTGAACCTGGGATAAGATGGTGGGAGGGGAAATGGCTGAAGTCGATGGTAATGACGAGAGGTTGAAGGGTCCCAAGTCTGAAGATGAGGCGTTCTTCCTCAGTTGTCAGGTGGGGTTTGATTTGGCAGTGGAGGAGGCCCAAGACTTGCATGTGCTTGGGGGTGTGGTGGTGTGGGGGAGTTGAAGTGGTTGGCCACAGGGCGGTGGGGTTGTTTGGTGTCCCAGAGATGTTCCCTGAAATGCTGTGCGAGTTGGCGTCCTGTCTCCCCAGTTTAGAGGAGACCACATCGAGAGCAATAGACACAGTAGATGAGGTGGGTGGATGTGCAAGAAAATCTCTGCCAAATATGAAAAGATCCTTTGGGGCCTTGGAGAGGTGTGAGGGGAGAGGTGTGGGTGCAGGTTTTACACTTCCTGCGGTGGCAAGGGAAGGTGCTTGGTATGGAAGGGATGTTGGTGGGGGGGGCATGGATCTAACACGAGACTCACAGAGGGAGTGGTCTCTGCGAAACGCAAAGAGGGGTGGGGAAGGAAATATATCCCTGGTGCTGAGGACTGATTGTAGGTGGCGGAAATGAAGCAGGATAATGCACTGTATGCAGATCTCCACCACCAAAGAGATATTTCCCTCCCCACCCAAACTGTGACCCTGAACCATCAGCTCTCCTGCTCCTTGGATGCTGCCTGACCCCAGTTGTGTGTCTCCAGCACCACCCTTTTGGACTCCTGGCAGGCTGACTTACTGTGGGTCACAGAGCTCGCGGCTATAGAACCTTTCAGTTCAACTCCTGGAAGAATACTTGCGAGAGTTTACACAGAAAGTCCCGCCAGGTCTTTTCCTTGACCCCTGGTAAGACATTGGGAAACAGATTCTGTTGGACTTTGAAGATCACGGCAGACGAATTTGACTATGTTGCTACAATGGATTGTGCTTTTGGCATAGAACGAACAAACTGAGCTCTTAATCACAGTGTCTGAGCAGAACTGTTCCTCATTAGTGTGTATTTGTGTTGAAGAGTGAATGTAGAAGCATTAGGGAGAAATAGTGATTTAGTGCCTTCAGCAGAACCCCCCCCCCCCCCCCCCCCCCCCATTGCTCATCTCAGCAGCAAGCAACCCTCCCCTCTTTCATCTAACAGCTGGAATAGCCCAGAGGCTGTGTGTATGTGCCAATGAGGTTAGGGGTGTGCCACACTGTTATACATTTATACAACAGCTCTGTAATTGGATTGAATTTCTCACACGCATAGACTGGTTTTTACAAGCAGCGTTTAACTGATGGCCAGCTGCCAAGGCTGAGGCTATCACAGACCAGAGATGCAAGCTCTCATCCTCCTCTGTGCTCCCAGGAAGGTCGAACTCCTCTCTAACTCTGCTCTTCTTCCCTAGGGGCTTCTTCCACGGACTCAGAGGGCGAGAGGGACATGTTCAAGTCGCATGCTGGAACCATGCCTCAGTAAGTGTGCAAAACGTGTGTGTGTGTGTATATGTGTGTGTGTGTGTGTGTGAAGATCCAATTGGAGTTGGGTATCTATCAAAAGCTTCAGTCACCAATGCGCGATCCAATGGTCGATTTTGCAACATGCAGCCTCTGTGTGTCATTGCATCTTGTGGTATTGTGGCACTTAGTGTTGACAGAGGATGCCAGGTACTGACTTGCAAGGGAATAAAGGTGTTGGAGGCAGTGTACGTTCACCATGTTGTAACTTAGCTCTTGAGCTGACTTACAAAGCAGTTGATCCTTTGACAGCTTATATTTGTCGCATCTTGAAATAATACTGACGCGTTTCTCAACTGCTTTGAATTTAATATGTCGATAGAATGCTAGTCCAATGTCCTTTCTGTCTTTATTCATCATGGGATGTGGGGATTGCTGGTGAGGTCAGTGTTTGTTGCCCATCCCTAATTGTTCTTGAGCTAAGCGCCTTGTTAGGGCCATATCAGAGAACATTAAGAGTGAACTGCATTGCTGTGGGTCTGTTAGATTCATAGCATCATTCCTGAAACTTGTTTTCGAGTTTGCGCTTTATTGACTGAATTTAAATTTCCCCAGTTGCTGCAGTGATAATTACTCATTACTCTGATTACTAGTCCAATAACATTAAGGCTACGTCACAACGTGCCCTTACAGAGCTCCTGTACACACCGTACCTGTGTTTGGTGGTGTCTCCTGCAGGTGGCCAGTGGGGTTAAGGGTGGAGACCAGACAATCCCTGAGAAACATCATATTGTTATTGCCTGTGTCTCCTCACATTGGGCAGGCTTGGAATACTGATCTTGCCAATGCCACTCACTTCCCATGAAGTTAGTTCTAAAAATTAATTTACGCAAATTTTCTGAATAAAAGGAACCCTCAATTGGTCAGATTGAGTTGTTGATGGCCACGAAAGGTCTGAATGAGAAGGGTTGGCGTTGGAAGTTATATCACTAGCAAAATAGCATGCCGAGAGATGCCCAGGGTTGAATGTCAAGGGAGGTTCAGTAGGCTGAATGGCCTACCCTTCGTTCTGTTTCCTACGCTCCTGAACATCCACAGCTTTGCACATTGGCTTCAACAGCTGAGGGAGGGCATTTTACAACATTCAAAATTTTTTTTGTGTTATGTAATGTAGATTCACCTATCCCAGAGCTTGGACAGGGAGCACCAGTGATAGAGGGCTTTAGTTCATGTAGAGACTCAAGAAGATGCAACTGCTCCCCTTCAAGCAGATCTTAATGAGATCTTCAAAATCCATGGCTATTCAAATAGGATCGAGTTAGGGGACTTGGGTTCAAGTCCCACTTGCTCCAGAGATGTGGAGTAAAATCGCTGAGTGGGTTGATTAGAAAATATCTAGACAGTGAGAAAATATTCCCTGACTGAATATTTTCTCACTGACAGGTGTCGGTAACCGCAGGGGACACCCAATTTAAGTTAATTGGCAACAGAACAATCAAGTTGAAGAGAATGTTTTTGATTTTTGAGGTTATGATTGGGAACATGCTGCCTGAAAATGCAATGGAAACAAATTCAATAATAACTCCTAAAGGAAACTGGATAAAAAGACAGTGGGGAAAAGAGCTTAGGGTGTGGAACTAATAGGGTGGGTCTTTTAAAGAGGCATCTTGGCACAGACAGAATGGGCCAAATGGCCTTCGTTGGTGCTATTCTATGAAGAGATCTTTGTATTACCTGCTTAGCTGTGGATAACTTGCAAAGCACTGCAATTGGAATGAATTAGAAGGATTGAATTGTTACACCTTCATTATTATTGCATCCCAATATTAAGCAATGCAGGGAGCCTCGTGTTCTGCAGTACGGCTCCCTGTTCCATGCCAGCTCACCGCGCATTTTATTTACGGATGTCATCACGCCAAGTTGTTCACCGGTCCGTTAGGTTTTTAACAAGCAGCTACAGAATTTATCAATGAGCCACCAACTTCAGTTAGAAGTTACCAACTGCTGTACGCGCTTCCTGGTATGAAATGGAAACCTGTGGCTGATTTCCGTGGAGCCAGGGAGGGAGTGTGTTGCTGGCTGCTTTCTTGGCACCATTGGGGTGTTACACAGCTGGGCTGCAAACTTAGTGAACAGGAGAGGAATGAGGTAGTACTTCTCCTTGTGTTTTTAAATTAAATGAGTATCACTACCAGTGAAGAGCAGAGCCAGTTTTTACCTCATTCAAGATTGCGCCATCCTACAAACCATTCTCTAACTTTCCTACAACAAACACTTTCACCCGTCTAGCACCTTTCACGTAGTAATGCATTCTGAGGTACTGTCCCAAATTGGTAACGATCTATATTGATTCTATCATAAAGGATGGGATTGCATAGCACCTGAAAAGGAGATGAAAGGGTGGCACGGTGGCTCAGTGGTTAGCACCACTGCCTCACAGCGCCAGGGACCCAGGTTCAATTCCAGCCTTGAGTGACTGTCTGTGTGGAGTTTGCACGTTCTCCCCGTGTCTGTGTGGGTTTCCTTCGGGTGCTCCGGTTTCCTCCCACAGTCTGAACATGTGCAGGTCAGGTAAATTGGCCATGCTAAATTGCCTGTAGCGTTAGATGCGTTAGTCAGAGGGAAATGGGTCTGTGTGTGTTACTCTTTGGAGGGTCAGTGTGGACTGGTTGGGCTGAAGGGCCTGTTTCCACACTGTAGGGAAACTAAACTAATCTTAGGAGTTGGGGAATAGACAGTGAGATTGGGTTTGGGTAGATTAATTCTATAATGGAATTACCACTAGAGTAAACAAGATCGGCCATGATTCTTTTGTAAAATATATTTGATTTACTTGCTGGGGAGAGGTCTGGAGGGTAGATTTCCACAAGAGGTAACTCTTGGGACCACCTACATACCTATAGAAATAAGGAGGTGCATTTCCCCATCTTGAAATGGGACAATTTTCCTCTTGATAGCCTGTCTCTACCACACTCTCTCAGGCTGTGCCTTCTAGATCCTAACACATTTCTCACCACTGCCATTTTTACCATCTGTGCCTCCTCATTCTCAATCCTTCCATCAACAGGGGCTGTTTTCTTTTTCTCTACCTCCTCTGTTCAATCTCCTCCTGATTTTGAACAACTCTATCAAATCGGCTCTTGAGCTTCTCATCTCTTTGAGATGTATATTGCCAACTTTTCCAATCCATTCAGTAATTCATCCCCTAACCACATCCATAAATGTTTTCTGCATCCTTCCCCCATGCGTTCTCATCCATCTGAAAGCATTGTGCACTACTCTGGGTGAGCCCAAGCCAGTGTTTTATGGAGGTTTACTATAACTTTCTCACTTTTATACTCCATGCCCCTCTTGATAAAGCCCAGGATGCCCGAACCTTACTGGGTCAGCTTGTGCTGACAGGTGGCAAACAACATTTGCGCCACAAAATGCCAGTCTATGACCATCACAATCAGAGACAATCTAACCACCGCCCATTAACATTCAATGGTGTTACCATCGCTGAATCCCCAGCTGTCAACATCCTGCGGGTTACCATTTACCAGAAACTGAACTGGACTCACCACATAAACACAGTGGCTACTAGGGTAGGTCAGAGGCTAGGAATACTCCCCACAGTCTGTCCACCATCTACAAAGTGATGTGTGATGGAATACTCCCCACTTGCCTGGATGAATGCAGCCCCTACGACACTCAAGAAGCTCGACACCATCCAGGACAAAGTAGCCCGCTTGATTGGTACCACATCCACAAGCATCCAGTCTCTCCACCAGCAATGCTCAGTGGCAGATGAAGGGGAACACCAGCCCCTTTAAGTTCTCCTCCAAGCCACTCACCATCCTGACTTGGAAATGCTTCACTGTTCCTTCACTGTCACTGGGTCAAAATGCTGGAATCCCTCCCTAACGGCACTGTGGGATATCCCACAGCAGGTGGACTGCAGTGGTTCAAGAAGGCAGCTCACCCCCACCTTCTCAAAGGGCAACTAGGGACAGGCAATAAATGCTGGCCCAGCCAACAGCACACAGGTCTCATGAATGAATTTTTAAAAACTTTCTCAATAATTCACTCACCTTGTTCTGCCAATTTTAATGCCTGATTTACATATACCCCCGGTCCCTCTGGTCTCTTTAGAGTTGTGCCTTATTTTCATATTGACTCATCGCACTCTTCAAACTTAAATGAATCACTTTATACTGCACAATAAAATGTATCTGCTGCGTATTCGCAAATTTCAATAGCTGTTTATATTCATTTTGCATTCTACACTCTCTGTCCCATGGCTCAGAATACACCCCTAAGAGGTCCATCATGTCTGCTCCACCATTGATCTGCTAATCGTCAACTCCACTTTCCCCATAGCCCTTGATTCCTTTACTAATTTAAAATCTGCCCATCTCAGCCTTGACTATCTTTAATGACCCAACGTCGACAGCCTTCTGCAGTAAAGTATTTCACAGATTCACAATCCTGTAAGAGAAGACATTCCTCCTCATTTTTGTCTTAAATGCGCAATCTCCTATTCCGAGATTATGCCCTGTGATCCCAGAGTCTTCCATGAGGGGAAACAACGTCTTTGCATCTACCCTATCAAATCCCTTGACTGTCTTGCATGCTTCAATAAGGTTGTATATTCCAATGAGTATGGGCTCAAACTACTCAGTCTCTTGTCATAGGATAGACCCTCCATCCCTGGCATCAATCTCATATGCCTTCTCTGGACTGCCTGCAATGCCAGTGTATCCTTCCCTACATAAACGGAATAAAACTGTCCACAGAATTCCAGCTATACTCTGACTAATACCTTGTATAGTTTTAACAAGACCCCCTTATTTTGAATCCTCCATTGCCTCTGGAATAAAGGCCAGCACTCCATTTTCCTTCCCTGTTATCTGCTGAATTTGGAAACTAGCTTTTTGTAATTGACAGACAACCACGCCCAAACCCCTTTGTGTTGTAACCTTTTGCAGACGTTTTGCTTTTGAATCATATTCAGCTCCTCTGTTCTTCCTGCCAAATTGCATAACCTCCCAATTCTCCATGTTATACTCCACTGGCCAAGTTATTTATTTCATTCCCGTGACCTGCTTATATCTCTGTGTATACTCCTCGCATCACCCTCACTACTTGTTTTCCCAGTTGAATTTGTATTGTCTCCACACACTTTCCTCATCTTAGTCATTTGTAATTAGAGTAAATAATTGAGATCCCAGCACTGATTCCATGGCAGTCCATTTGTTGTCGTTGCCTTTTTGAAAATGCCCTCCTTATCCGAACCCTCTGTCTTCCATTCGTTAGCCAGTTCTCCATCCATGTCAATATATTACCTCCAACGCAGGGGCTCCTATTTTATTAAGTAGCCAAATGTGTAGTGCCTATTCAAGGTATGTTCTGTTATTACATTCTTTTATAGTAAGTATATAGTTCTTGATGAAGGGCTTCATCCTTCCTCATGAAGGGCTTTTGCCCGAACTATCGTTTTTCGTGCTCCTCAGATGCTGCCTGATCCGCTGTGCCTTTCCACTCTTCTCCAGGATCTGCCGTCGTCACTTTTGCCTGTATATAGTTCTTCCATTACCCCAAAAACAGACATTAGCTGACTCGCTGATGGTGACCTTTTTTTTTCAGTTCTTCCTATTTAAAAAATGGTGGTACTTTGGCAGTTTTCCAATCCTGTGGGACTTTTTCAGAATCTGAGGATTCTTGGAATGTTACTCTCCACTATCTCTGAAGCTACGTCTTTTAACATCCTAGGATGCATCACATCAGCTCAACCAGACCGATCTGTTTTAGCCCCATTATTTATCACTTTTGAGTCATTATATTTGTTTCCTCTCTTCCTTTTGCCCTTTGAATATTTAGTAACTTTGGAATGTTCTTAGTGTCCTCAGCCATGAAGATTGATGCGAATTATTTATCCAACTCCCCTGCCATCTTCCACTTTTCCATTATTTCCCCATTCTGGATCAGTGGTGCTGGAAGAGCACAGCAGTTCAGACAGCATCCAAAGTGATGAAGGGCTTTTGCCCAAAACGTCGATTTCACTGCTCGTTGGATGCTGCCTGAACTGCTGTGCTCTTCCAGCACCACTGATCCAGAATCTGGTTTCCAGCATCTGCAGTCATTGTTTTTACCTCATTATTTCCCCAGCCTTGTTGTCTAAGGGGCCTATTTTCACCTTGGCTTCACTGTTTTTATATATTTAAAGAAGCTATTGCTATCCGTCTTGGTATTACTTGTAAGTTTACCCTCAACGTTTATCTTCTCCCTCTCTCTACCACTATTCTTTGCCATGTTTTTTGCTTGAAATGGATGCTATCCATGACTTGGAGAAAGTGAGGACTGCAGATGCTGGAGATCAGAGTCGAGAGTGTGGTGCTGGAAAAGCACAGCAGGTCAGGCAGCATCCGAGGAGCAGGGAAATCAAAGTTTCAGGCAAAAGCCCTTCATCTCCTGCTCCTCAGATGCTGCCTGACCTGTTGTACTTTTCCGGCACTACACGATCCATTACTTGCCTGGTTAAACATGGTTGGATTATCTCCTTCCAAAAATCCTTGGAATCCTAGAATCCTTCTTCCTCACTGGGATTCAATTCCTATGTCACCTGTAAATTTTGCAATAGTGTTGTATATACCAAGTTAAAAACAAGGACTGCAGATGCTGGAAACCGGAGTCTAGATTAGAGTGGTGCTGGAAAAGCACAGCAGGTCAGGCAGCATCCGAGGGGCTGGGAAATCGAAGTTTCGGGCAAAAGACTTCATCAGGGACACAGCCGATTCCTGATGAAGTTCTTTTACCTGAAACGTTGATTTTCCTGCTCCTCGGATGCTGCCTGACCTGCTGTGCTTTTCCAGCACCACTCTAATCTTGTATATACGAAGATCTGGGCTTTTAATATGTTTGAGGAAGAACAGAAGTCCTAATACCAATCTCTGGGACTGCCTCCTTTCTCTTTTCCAATGATTGACCCTTCACTGTTACTCTGTTTCCTGTCACCCAGACAGTTACATTCCTGATGAAGGGCTTATGCCCGAAACGTCGAATTTCCTGTTCCTTGGATGCTGCCTGACCTGCTGTGCTTTAACCAGCAACACATTTTCAGCTGTGATCTCCAGCATCTGCAGACCTCATTTTTTACCCCAGTTACATATCCATATACTGTCACTTTTATTCCATGAGCTTTAACATTGTGCACACATCTATTTTGCAGCAAAATCTTGTGAAATTTCATGCATGTATCGATAGCATTAACTTCATCAACCTTTTCTGTTCCTACATCAAAGGTATCAAACAACTTGGTTAAACACAATTTCACCTAAACAAATCCATTCTACTTTTCCTTCATTAACTCAAATTTGGCAAAATTGTCTGTCGTAATTCTGTCCTGAATTTACATTCGCAAAATGCTTCCTACCACTGAGGGTAAACTGCAGCACTGAATTTATCTTTATACCTTTCTCTGAATAACAGTGTAACATTTGCAATTCCCCTCTGACACCAGTCCTAAATCTAAGGGAGATTGAGAGGTTATGGCCAGTGCCTCTCCAGTTTCTTCTCTCTGTAGCCATGGATGTATCTCCCCCAATCCTACAGTCTTGTTAGCGTTGATGAGTAAAGGCAACCATTCCAACATTGTGGTATTATTCACAAAGGCTGTCAACCCACAGACTCACGTAATGTCTGGGCACGCAGGTTCAAATCCTGCCACAGCAGACGGTGGAACTTGAATTTAATAAGAATATCTGGAATTAGGAGTCTAATGGTGCCCATTAGTCCATTGTCAAAATTGCCATCCTTACCTACATGTGACTCCAGATCCACAGCAATGCAGTTGGCATTTAACTGCCCTCTGGGCAATTAGGGATGGGCCATAAGTGCTGGCTGGGTGAGCGATGCCCCTCATCCGTGAATGAATAAAGATAAAGATAATATCCTCCTTGTCAGTTTTACGCTGTGAATGAATTACTTTCTCTTACCTGGGCCTGGGAAAAATCTTCTTCCTTGTTAAAGATAGATGCCAAGTATTCACTTAGTATTTCTGGCATATCTCTTCCCTTATTGGTGCCAAATCCTGTCCACCCCTCCTCTGACCTCTCTTTTAATGTATACATGCCAATTGCGTGCATTTTGATCCCCTTTTATTATAAGAACATAACAACTAGGAGCAGAAGGAGGCAATTCGGCCCCTCAAGCTTGCTCTGCTATTTAACACGATCATGGCTGATCTAATCTTCGACTCAACTCCACTTTCCTGCCCACTCCCCATAACCCTTTTTCCATTGCTAATTAAAAAACCTCTTCCTTAAATTTATTAAGTACCACAACATCCCCCGCACTCCAGGGAAGTGAATTCCACAGATCCACGACCGTTTGAGAGAAATCATTTCTCTTCATCTCGGTTTTTAATTCCAATACCCACTTTGCTAAAACTGTGACCTAGATTGCCCACATGGGGAAATATCTGCTCTGCCTCTACCTTCTCAATCCCCTTTAGCATTTAAACACCTCAATTAGATCTTCTACTATTCTGTACCTGGGTACCTTTATACCTAAGATGGCACTCTAAGTGGTAACTCGTTAACTCTTTACTGTACTCATGTGCGTGCATGTGACAATAAATCTAATTAAATTGAATACAGTTCAATTCCTCATATTCCCCTAAAATCTAGAGAGTCTAGATATACACTGTTTAATCTGTCTTCATTTCAGCTCTGGAATCAATATAGCGAACCTCCGCTAAATGTCCTCCAATGCAAACACATGCTCCTCAAGTACGGGAGTCAAAACTGTCCACAACTTCATGTACCAGTCTCTTCTCATGTTCCATCTTTGTTTCCCTCATTTACTTGTCCAGTTCTCCTCTGAATTTCTTTTTTATTTATTCGCTTATAGAATGTGGGTGTCACTGGCTGGGTCAGCATTTATTGCCCATTCCTAGTTGCCCTTGAGAAGGTGGTAGTGTGTTGCTGGAAAAGCGCAGCAGGTCAGGCAGCATCCAAGGAGCAGAAGAATCGACATTACGGGCCTAAGCCCTTCTTCAGGAATCAGATTCCTGAAGAAGGGCTCATGCCCGAAACGTCGATTCTCCTGTTCCTTGGATGCTGCCTGACCTGCTGTGCTTTTCCAGCAACACATTTTCAGCTCTGATCTCCAACATCTGCAGTCCTCACTTTCTCCTTGAGAAGGTGGTGGTGAGCTGCCTTCATAAACTGCTGCAGTCCACTTGCTGATCCACGATGCCATGAATGAGGGAATTCCAGGATTTAGACTCAAGGGCAGTGAAGGAATAGTGATATATTTCCAATTCAGGATGGTAAGTGGCTTTTAGGGGAACTTCAAGGTGGTGGTATCCCATGTAACTACTGTGCTTGTCCTTCTAAATGGAAGTGGTTGTGCATTTGGAAGGTGCTGTCTGAGGATCTTTGGTGGATCTCTGCAGTACATCTTGTAGAAAGTACACACTGCTGCTACTAAGCGCCAGTGGTGGAGGGAGTGGATGTTTGTGAATGTAGTGCCAATCAGAATACTCTGCATTCAGTCTAATTCTGAATTGTCTGATATCTGTCAAATGCACAACTCTTTTGCTACTTCATCCTTAACTCCTTTGTCAACAAGGGAGTCTGAATTTGTTTGCCCTACCTTTCCCCTTTGTGTGAATAAACCTTGAGTGCACTTGAATGAATTATCACACCTTCTAAAGGCAGCCCATTGTTCGAGGTGACGTATGACCTATTTCTGATCCTGCTACTGATGCTTTTAGATAAATATATCTTTTTGACCAAGTGTTTGATCGCCTGCCCTGACACGTCTGACACTTTGTCAAATATTATCTGCTGTGCCCTTCTCAAGGGAAGTGCCTTGGAACATGTTAAAAGTGCTATCTAAATACAAATTGTTTTTCCAGTCCAACGCCTTCAGTGTACTTGCAGGCACAATGGGCCCAAATGGCGTCCCTCCGCACTGTAACCATTCCAAGGGGGGGGGGTGAATTTGACCCAACTCCGCATCCCATTGGTTGTTCCATTGTGAGTAAACTTCAGGGCATCCACTTGGACCATGGGCCAATGGACAAGGAGAGTTCCCACTCTAAAGGGGAGTCTTGAACATGGTTTGGGTGAATTATTGCTCTCACAAAAGTATTCTATTTATCTCCATAAATCCGTCTGCCTTTCCTTTTGCTTATCCATTCAATTTCCCTCTCTCTTCCATGATTATAATTGTACCACAGAACTTGGTTTCAAATACAGACTCCACTAGCATATATGATTTGATTTATTGTTGTCAAATGTAACTAGGTACAGTGAAAAGTTTTGTTTTGCGTGTCATACAGGCAGGTCATAAAATACAAAGATTATAGGGTGATTGTACAGAGCCAAGAATACAAAGTTACAGCTGCAGGATAGCAGGGTTAGAAATAAGGTTTGAAAGTACAGAATGATTGTAAGAAATGTGAGAATAAGATCTGCTGTAAAAAGCTGACAAACCATCGCCCCGTGTCAACACCATGTTGAATCCATTTGCAAATGAACACACTACCACATGGAATTCATGAGGGAAGTGACATGAATGCATTTAAGCACATGAGGGAGAAAGGAATAGAGCAGTATGTTGTTGGTGTAGGAGTCTGATGTGGAACAAGATATACAGTTGGGTTTTGAACTAGTGGCATATGGTTTTTGGTTTGTGTCTATGATTTGGTTTAATCATTTGCTTATCAAACCTTTTGATGGCGTGATTTTTTTATTTAAGTTTGAAATAAGTAGCTCCTGGAGTGTAATGGGAGAGTTGTACTGGGAGAGTTTTTACAATCACGGTGTTAACAGTGTAATGCATCAGGCTGCCAATTAGAAGGATCCAGAATTTTTTTTATTGCTTAGGGGAAGCAACTATAGATTGGAAGCCTTTAACTTTCTGTTTGTTGAAGTTATATGTGTAAAACAATTTCTTCTGAAGAAGGGAAACTGTTCAAAACTGTTAAGAAATAGGTTGTTTCAACGTAAGGCATTTATTTGTAAAGTTCCTGATCAGAAGAGTTTTGTTAGAATCCTGGAGAGGTTACTTGAAGCTGTGAAATTCTAAGTTCAGTGATGTGAATATTCCAGAAAGAAGCTAAAAACGTCCCAAGGCTGGGAACAGAAAATCTCAGTTACGTCAAGCCTTATAGGTGTGAGAGAGAAGGGGATTATTTCCTGTTTAAATGCTCCTAAGAGGTATGGTTGAAATAAATGGAATATTCTATTTTAATGCATTTCAAATTCTTGAGAAACACAGGAACAAGAGTAGGCCATTCAGCCTATCAAGCCTGCCTCACCATTCAATACGATGATGGCTGATTGGACAATTTTATGCCTTTTACCCACCCCATCCTCATGAGCCTGTGCATTACTGGTAATCAACAATCCATTAGTGTGTACCTTAAACATACTCCCCTTTGTGGTAGAGAATACCACAAGTTCACAAACTTCTGAGATATATTTCTCAACATCTCAAGAATCTCCCTTACGTTTTTTTAAAACATATTTTTATCCAAAAAAAGGAATTGTTTTTTCTTTTGAATATTACAACAAATACAAAACCAAACAATTCAAACCAATATTAAAAAACAAACCCGTTAAGTACATAAATAAATAACTAAAAACGAAGGCAGAAAAGGAAAATAGTTACAATAATAATAATGATAATAACACAGCTCAGTAAAACAAAACAATAGCTGAAAATGTGTTGCTGGAAAAGCACAGCAGGTTAGGCAGCATCCAAGGAACAGGAAATTCGACGTTTCGGGCATAAGCCCTTCATCAGGAATCTTTTCCTGGGGGGTGCAGTGAGAGAGGGACTCACTGAAATCCTTGTAGAGGGAGGAAGAGAGCTTCTTCAAGGAAGGCATCCTTGCAAGAGGATTCGCAGTAGGTTAAAATTTTCGAGGAGAAAGTGAGGTTGCAGATGCTGGAGTTCAGAGCTGAAAATGTGTTGCTGGAAAAGCGCAGCAGGTCAGGCAGCATCCAAGGAACAGGAGATTCGACGTTTCCTTCAAGAAGATTCCTGAAGAAGGGCTTATGCCCGAAACATCGAATTTCCTGTTCCTTGGATGCTGCCTGACCTGCTGCGCTTTTCCAGCAACATATTTTCAGCTCTGATCTCCAGCATCTGCAGACCTCACTTTCTCCTCGAAAACAAAGCAATAGCCTTCGATCATCAAACACACAAGTTTGTACATTTTAATATGTTCACAGTTCCTCCCCTCCAGATACCAGGTTCATTACACTGAATTGCCATGGCTATATAAAGCCTCTTATTAGTATGACAGGCAAATCTGTACCTCTGTAGACCAAAAAGGGCCGCCATGTCTTATGGAAATTCTCAGTTTTATAGTGCACCGTACTTGTCGCCAAGTCCAAGGGGATGTGCTTCGTGACTAGCTTGCAGCAGCCCGCCAGCCCCCCGGGGGGGGAGTGGGTTGGGGGGGGCGGGATTTTCCGGCACCCACCCTAACAGAATGTTCTTTATGGCACTACCAAAAACAATGAGTAAGTGTGCCCTCCCCCCCGCCACCTCCTCATTTTACATTTCGGACACATTGGACATGCTCCTGCTTTAAATTTAGGGAGTTGGTCTGGGGCCAGGTGGACCCTATGGAGAATCTTCAATTGCAAGGTGTGAGTCTTGTTGCAAATCGAGATCCATAAGACCATAAGACATAGGAGTGGAAGTAAGGCCATTCGGCCCATCGAGTCCACTCCGCCATTTAATCATGGCTGATGGGCATTTCAACTCCACTTACCCACATTCTCCCCGTAGCCCTTAATTCCTTGTGACATCAAGAATTTATCAATCTCTGCCTTGAAGACATTTAGCGTCCCGGCCTCCACTGCACTCCACGGCAATGAATTCCACAGGCCCACCACTCTCTGGCTGAAGAAATGTCTCCGCATTTCTGTTCTGAATTGATCCCCTTTAATTCTAAGGCTGTGCCCATGGATCCTAGTCTCCTCGCCTAATGGAAACAATTTCTTACTGTCCACCCTTTCCAAGCCATGTATTATCTTGTAATCTATTAGATCTCCCCTTAACCTTCTAAACTCCAGTGAATACAATCCCAGGATCCTCAGCCGTTCCTCGTATGTTAGATCTACCATTCCAGGGATCATCCGTGTGAATCTCCGCTGGACACGCTCCAGTGCCAGTGTGGATCCTTGTTGCATTTTCCCAGATATCCTCCCATATTTCAGAGATCTCGACGTCCAACTCCCTCTCCCATACCTTACAGAATCATTTGGTCTCATCTGAGGGCCCCTCTCCCAAAAGATGATAAGCGTTGCTAACAGATAATGTACCGTCGGCACCCTCTTCTCCGTGTCGGACCAATAAGGATCAGTTAGAAGTGTGGCCTCTTTTTGTATGAAGTTTCTAATTAGAAAGAAATGAAGGAGGTTCCTACTGGGCAATTCATATTTCCAAGCCAACTGGTCAGAGGACATCAATATATCCCCTTCAAATAAATCACCCAGGAAAGACACACCCCTAGCTGCCCATAGTTAAAACCCAGAGTCCAGCATCCCTGGCTGAAAGCCCAGCATACCAACTCTGGGTGTCAAAAGGATGTTTTGGCAATATTGCCCCAACCCTGGTGCGTTACCCTCCATGCCTTGACAGTGTTGATGACTATTGGGCTGTGGCAGTGCAGAGGAAACTCGATTATCCGAATACCAATTATCCAAAAATCGGATCATCTGAAGGAGATCTCGAGGTCCCAATGGAAACATTACATCAAAGACCTGTTTCCAACAGTGATTGCGTCTTTTGTTGACAGTGATTAAACATGCACCGTCTCCAAATGACTGACCCCCCCACCCTCTCTCTCTCTCTCCCAACACTTTCCTTGGAGTTCTATAGAGGCATGTACCCTGAACACCACCAACCCAGCCCCCCCACCCCCCCCCCGCCACTCCCCAGGAATAATCTCTCCAACATTCTCCTGTACAGAGCAAACATGGAACCTTTCACAACATTGCAGTAAAAAGATGCGTGTGTGTGTATCTGTGCGCAATTTGGTGACTTACCCCACAAAGACAGCAGCAGCGTTGTTGTTGTTGGGGGTGCTGGGGTTGGATGGGTTTGGGAGCGGGAAACAGGGTTGAACCACATTGGGGGACAGGGTTGGATGGGTTTGGGAGCAGGGGACAGGGTTGAACCAGGTTGGGGGACAGGGTTGGATGGGTTTGGGAGCAGGGGACAGGGTTGAACCAGGTTGGGGGACAGGGTTGGATGAGTTTGGAAGCGGGGACAGGGTTGAACCACATTGGGGGACAGGGTTGGATGGGTTTGGGAGCAGGGGACAGGGTTGAACCAGGTTGGGGGACAGGGTTGGGTGGTTTTGGGAGCAGGGGACAGGGTTGAACCAGGTTGGGGGACAGGGTTGGATGGGTTTGGGAGCAGGGGACAGGGTTGAACCAGGTTGGGGGACAGGGTTGGGTGGTTTTGGGAGCAGGGGACAGGGTTGAACCAGGTTGGGGGACAGGGTTGGATGGGTTTGGGAGCAGGGGACAGGGTTGAACCAGGTTGGGGGACAGGGTTGGGTGGTTTTGGGAGCAGGGGACAGGGTTGAACCAGGTTGGGGGACAGGGTTGGATGGGTTTGGGAGCAGGGGACAGGGTTGAACCAGTTTGGGGGCGGGGACTCGTGCACTTTGTGCTGGGGTGTGGGCTCTGTGCTGGATCGGGTTGTGGGGTCAGTTTTGGATGGGGGGAGGGTGGTGGGGACGAGACGGGGCTGGTGTTGGAGGCGAGGTTTCACACGCTGTGCCGCTGCATGCAGTCTCCTGAACGGGGAGCAGACTTTAATACTCCGAGCCCCAGAGGAAAGGCATTTAATCGATTCACCGAATAATCAATTATCCGAACGAAATAGGGCCCACCCACCACATTTGGATAATCGAGTTTCCACTGTATTCCTTAACCGTTCTCATTTTGTCTAAGGACAGCAGGCTAATAAGGGGGCATCTCGCCTAAGGTGCTTCAATGTCCAACCAAAGTGAGTGAGGCCCCCACCCCAAGCCCAATCATTCAAGTAAGATAGCATTGAGCTTAACTGATAGTTGTTGATATCTGGGAGGCCAATTCCTCCCAGTCTGGAAGGGAACTGCAATTTAGTCAATTTAATTAGGGGTGGTTTGTGATACCAGATAAAAGAACTAAACCAGCCGTTCAGTCTTCTAAATATTTGCAGAGTAAGGAACAGAGGAAATATTCGCATAGGATGATATGGACAGGGAAGAATGTTCATTTTAATGAGGGCTATCTGACCTAAGCAAGAGATTGGAAGTGCCTCCCATCTATGAAGGTCCTGCTTGATTCGGACGAATAAATGGGCAAAACTGGCTTTAAATGGCCAATCAAAAACGGAAGTAATAAATATACCTACGGAGAGAGAGCCCTCCACCATTTAAAGGGGGATCTGAGATCCACCTTCAGGATCAGGTACTCTTCAGAGACCACCCATGGGCATGGCCTCTGACTTCACAAAATTGATCTTATAACCCGAGAAGCCACCAAATAAATTGACGCATTGTATCAGGCACTGAGACTTTGGGTTTGATAAGAAGACAAGAACGTCATCCGCATACAGTGGCGATCTTAAGTGACATCAGCCCCACTTCCAGGGGGAGCGGTTATATTGGGATCCCTGCGCATTGCCTCTGCCAGCAGTTCGATCACCAGTGTGAAAAGAAATGGTGACAAGGGACAGCCCTGTCGACTGCCCCTACAAATATTAAAACTGCTTGACTGCACACCATTGGTGAGGACCATGGCAAGAGGATCACTGCACCCACTTGATGGAGGTCTCTCCCAGGCCAAACCGCTTCCAAGAATGAAACAGATATGGCCACTTGACCCTGTCAAATGCCTTTTCCGCATTTAAGGTGATCACCAATTCCTATACTGATTGCTGTTAACATACTTAGATCATGTTAAGTAATCTCCTGACATTATCCATCGATCTGTGACCTTTTATGAACCCCATCTGGTCCTCCTCAATGATGGAAGGCTGTACAGTTTCTAGCCTTAATGCCAGAGTCTTGGATAGGATTTTGCAGTCGACATTCAGGAGTGAGATGGGCCTATAGAAAGTACAGTCCTCCAGGGCTTTCCCTTTTTTAAGAATGAGAGAGATGTTCACCTCTTTTCTAGATAGTGGGAGGAGGCCATGACTATGTGAGTCATTAAACATACTAAGCATTGGCCCTGATAATATACTAATAAATTCCTTATAGAAGTCACAGGGAAGTCCGTCAGGACCCAGCGCCTTTCCATTCTGGAGCTGCCTCTCAGCCTTCTGCACCTCTTGCTCGACATTGGGGCATTGAGGAGAGAATCTTGTTGTTCAGGGATCACTCCTGGAAAGTCCAAATTCTTAAAAAAGCCTCCATCCTAACCCACCCACTCCCACAGCTTTCAGATTGGTATAATTCAGAGTAAAATTTCCAGAATGCTGCATTAATCCTTTTAGAATCGTAGGTCAATTTTCCAGTGTCCTCTCTGATCAAGGTAATGGCTTGAGGGGTGGGGGGCAGTCCTTTTCCTCGCAAGGTATGCTAGGTTCTTGCCCGGCTTATCCCCATGCTCAAACCGCCTTTGACTTGCAAATGTAAGCTCCCTGTGGGCTGTCCGTGTGAGCATGGAGTTCAATGTAGACCAAAGTGCTGTGATCCTCTGCAGTTTAACCAGCGAGGGCCAGTCAAAATATGTCTTTTCAGCTACTTTTAGATACATCTCGAGCAAGAGTTGCTGCTCACTCCTCCGTCGCTTCTGACTGGCTGAATAGGAAATAACCAGCTCCCACAGCATAGGCTTTAGCTGTTTCCCGAAAGATGGATGGGCTACTGGCCAAGCCTGAATTAATATCTAAAAACAAACCCTGAACTCAGTAGAAAATAATTCAATAAACTTGCTATCCTTGAGGATGATGGGGTCCAGTGACCAGTGCCTTGAGCCTACTACTGTATCCTTACTCTTGGCCAGTGAACACACTGGGGTATGATGGGAAATCATGATATTGCCCATTGTACAGAAAAAGATCAGTCCTGAGATGGCATGTATGTGAAGTCCCTGCTAGCAGGGTGAAGGTGTCCCCAAACATCTGCCAACCCCAATTCAGCACACAAATCCCTTAATTGTTTAGATCGCAAAGAAGATATTGATGGGCCTTTGGGCAATCTGTCTACCGTAGGGTCTATGGGACAATTGAAATCCCTTCCGGCAATGATATGTTCAGATGCAGGATTAACATGTCTAGAAAGTGCATCTGTCAAGAATTTAAGAGGATGGGCCAGAGGACAGTAAACATTAAAGATCCCATATTCTTCCCCACGTATCAAAGCTTTAAGGATTACAAATCTCCTGTGTGCATCTTGAATGTGCTTTAATAACTTAAATAGGAGATTCTTTCTAACTGAAATGGCCGCCCTTCTACCCCTCATATTGAAAGATGGAAAATAAACCTGGTCATACCCATTCTGTCACAGCTTCCAATGCTCTGCACCATCCAGGTGTGTTTCTTGTAATAAAGCAACATCTACCCTCTCCCTTTTAAGGCTGGAAAGTACCTTTTTCCTCTTGACAGGTGAATGACTCCTCTTAATATTCCAGGTGCACCACTTAAACACATCCTTAGCCATGACCTTGCACAGCACCATCTCAACTGCAGAGAGGAGGAACCCAAACTGCAGATCGCTGAGCTTTGATGCAATAGAATCCACAAGACCCAAAAACTACACAGACTAAAATAACTACAGCCAACAAATCTGCAAAACTTACTAAAACTATGCACAGCAAAAACGGAATAACAGACAATCGCCAAAGGCACTGATTGGAGGAATTTACCCCCCATTCAAAGGGGGTACCTAGACATCCTCCAACCCTACGAACCATCCCAATCGCTCTCTCAACTCCTACCAGCTAGGGGCAGGCCACATACACTGACCACCCGGCAGCGAAAAAAAACACCCAAGAGCCAAGTTAGTACTATAGACAAGTAAACTAAAAATGAATATGTCACCCATCCCTTAGCATAGCTTAGAGATTTAAAATTGAATACTCCATCCTTCCTCGACATCATTTCATACCAGAAAGAAGATTCGACCAAGTCCTTTTTAAAGGAGAGCGAACCCGAACCGCTCTGTGCCCGAAGCCTATTCGGCCGTTCGACTTGAGTCAACGTGTTCACAAAATCCTTTGCTTTCTCTGACGAGTCGAACAAATGTACGGATCCATTATGATTGATCCGAAGCACAGCTCTGTATCTTAAAGAATACTGGATCCTCAGCTCTCTCAATCTCCTTCTTGACGCCATCATAGGGCCTCCTTTTCCAGACCACTGTCACCAAGAAGTTTTGAAAAAACATGACCCCTGGAGCCACTACATACCAACACCCTCAGTCCCATGTCTGGGCTGTAGAGGCTTCCATGACCATCTGCTTGTCTTTATAATGATGAAACCTCGCCAGGACAGGGCGTGGGCGCTGATCCGCACCTGGCTTTCGTGCCTCGTTACGGTGGGCTCTTTCAATTGTTATCCTTCCCTTCTCAACCTCCAAACTCAGGAATTCTGGGAACCACTTCTCAAAGAACTCCTCCGGCCACTCATCTGCTGTCCCCTCCAATATCCTAACAATGCATAGGTTCCTTCTTCTGCCCCTGTTTTTGAAATCATCTCCCAGCTCCAACAGACCCTGGACCTGTGTTTCCAGGGCTTCAACCCAGCTCTTGGAGTCAATAGACAATAGACAATAGACAATAGGTGCAGGAGTAGGCCATTCTGCCCTTCGAGCCTGCACCGCCATTCAATATGATCATGGCTGATCATTCCTAATCAGTATCCTGTTCCTGCCTTATCTCCATAACCCTTGATTCCACTATCTTTGAGAGCTCTATCCAACTCTTTCTTAAATGAATCCAGAGACTGAGCCTCCACTGCCTTCTGGGGCAGAGCATTCCACACAGCCACCACTCTCTGGGTGAAGAAGTTTCTCCTCATCTCTGTCCTAAATGGTCTACCCCGTATTTTTAAGCTGTGTCCTCTGGTTCGGCACTCACCCATCAGCGGAAACATGTTTCCTGCTGCCAGAGTGTCCAATCCTTTAATAATCTTATATGTCTCAATCAGATCCCCTCTCAGTCTTCTAAACTCAAGGGTATACAAGCCTAGTCGCTTCAGTCTTTCAGTGTAAGGTAATCCCTCCATTCCAGGAATTGACCTCGTGAACCTATGCTGCACTCCCTCAATAGCCAGAATGTCTTTCCTCAAATTTGGCGATCAGAACTGCACACAGTACTCCAGGTGTGGTCTCACCAGGGCCCTGTACAGCTGCAGAAGCACCTCTTTGCTTCTATACTCAATTCCTCTTGTTATGAAGGCCAGCATGCTATTAGCTTTCTTCACTACCTGCTGTACCTGCATGCTTGCCTTCATTGACTGGTGTACAAGAACACCCAGGTCTCTCTGTACTGCCCCTTTACCTAAATTAATTCCATTGAGGTAGTAATCTGCCTTCCTGTTCTTGCCACCAAAGTGGATAACCATACATTTATCCACATTAAACTGCATCTGCCATGCATCTGCCCACTCACCTAACTTATCCAGGTCACCCTGTAATCTCCTAATATCCTCATCACATTTCACCCTGCCACCCAGCTTTGTATCATTAGCAAATTTGCTAATGTTATTACTAATACCATCTTCTATATCATTAACATATATTGTAAAAAGCTGCGGTCCCAGCACTGATCCTTGCGGTACCCCACTGGTCACTGCCTGCCATTCCAAAATGGAGCCGTTTATCACTACTCTTTGTTTCCTATCAGCCAACCAACTTTCAATCCAATCAAGAACTTTGCCCCCAGTACCATGTGCCCTAAGTCTCTGCCTGTACTCCTGCAGCCAGGCACTGAAGTTCATCAGTCCTTTTCCCCAAATCCTGCAGCATAGCAGATACAAGAGGCAGCTTTTTCTCCCAGGCCCTTGTGAGATTTGGCCAGCTCCTCATCCAGGGCCTGGTGAGTAAGCAAGGCCGCTGCTTCAGAGGGCTAGGCCGTGGCCCAGGCCATGGGTGAGCTTCCGCCTTTCTCCAGTATTCTCCAGCTACAAGGACAAAGGTAAGTAGATGTTTTTTTTCGGTTTCTAGCTCCCTTACTGTGTTTTTATTCACAGTAAAGTGTTTGGGATGGGTTCTGGCTCTGTCAGGTCAGTGTTGCAGTGCGGAGCCCAGCAGACACCATCCTCATAGGACATCGCCATCTTGGATCCCAGGAATCTCCCTTACTTTTAAATTGTGTCCCCTGGTTCTAGACTCCCCAACTGGGAGAAACAGCTACCCTGTCAATTCCTTTTAGCATTTTCTGCTGCATATAAACAGCTTGGTTCACTTAATTTTGTCTTCTTTCTTTTTATTGTTCTTTTTATTGTTAAAACCAGATGTACAGCATTGTATGCCAGTGTTTCAGTGAAGGATTGCCTTGTTAAATTTGAAAAAACAAACTAGATATGGTCTATCAAGCCAGATTTCAGTCTGGGATCTTACTTGTCTATTAGTGACATCAGCGCTGAAAATGTGTTGCTGGTTAAAGCACAGCAGGTTAGGCAGCATCCTATCGCAGGTGACATCAAACAGGATCATGACACGAGATTGGTCAGTTGAGTTAATTTGACGTGGGATCTTTGTTTATGCTATAGCTTCTGTATTCTTCAATATGATTACAACTAGGAAGAGAAATAGCCCATTCTCTTCTTCAAACCTGTCCCCCCATTTAATTAGAAAACAATTGCCATTGTTTCCCCCCCATCTCGTTCTTGCTCTATCTGACAAGTTGCGCCAATTGGCCATGTTGTAGATAATTGTTTCAATTTTTCTCTCTCTCTCTCTCCTTAAACACAAGAGCCCAGAAGAAGACCACGTCAGTGTCCCTGACAATAGGATCCCCTCACTCGAAGGGAGCAGCAGGTTCCAATGAAGTGCAGCAAGTCCGTTCCACGCTGGTTCAATCCATCTCCATCCCAGCCCCACAGGTACAGTGAGCGACAGGGCACATTGTGTTCGATGTGAGCTAACTTCCTACGGGTCTTCTGTTGCCTGTTTTGTATTTTTTTAGTCACTGATAAAAATTATATTCGTATATGTGTGTGTTTTGTGTGTGTGCATACGTGTGTTTGCATGTGTGGGTATGCGTTTGCACATGTATTTCTGTTTGTATGTGTGTGTATATGTGTGTGTGTCTGTATGAGCTTGGTTAGCTCAGTTGGCTGATTGTCTGGTTTGTAATGCAGTCAAGAGTGTGGTGCTGGAAAAGCACAGCAGGTCAGGCAGCATCCGAGAAGCAGGAAAATTGACATTTCGGGCAAAAGCCCTTCATCAGGAATGAGACTGGGAGCCGTGAGGGTGGACACATAAATGGGATGGGGAGTGGAGCTGGGGGGGAGGTAGCTGAGAGTGTAATAGGTGGATAGATGTGGGGGTAAAGGTCGGAGGGGAGGGTGGAGTGGATAGGTGAGAAGGAAGATGGACAGGTGGGACAGGTCATGAGGACGGTGCTGAGCTGGAAGGTTGGAACTAGGGTAGGGTGGGGAGAGGGGAAATGAGGAAACTGGTGAAATCCACATTGATGCTCTGGGGTTGGAGGGTCCCGAGGCAGAAGATTAGATTAGATTAGATTACTTACAGTGTGGAAACAGGCCATTCGGCCCAACAAGTCCACACTGACCCGCCGAAGTGCAACCCACCCATACCCCTGCATTTACCCCTTACCTAACACTAAGGGCAATTTAGCATGGCCAATTCACCTGACCCACACATCTTTGGACTGTGGGAGGAAACCGGAGCACCCGGAGGAAACCCACGCAAACACTGGGAGAACATGCAAACTCCACACAGTCAGTCACCTGAGGTGGGAATTGAACCCAGGTCTCTGGCGCTGTGAGGCAGCAGTGCTAACCACTGTGCCACCGTGCCGCCCACATTCTTCCTCCAGGCGTCGGGTGGTTAGGGAGTGGCGATGGAGAAGGCCCAGAACCTGCATGTCCTTGGCAAAGTGGGAGGGGGAGTTGAGGTGTTCGGCCATGGGGCGGTGAGGTTGGTTGGTGTGGGTGTCCTGGAGATCCCTATCGCCACTCCCTAACCACTCAATGCCTGGAGGAAGAATGCCTCATTTTCTGCCTTTGGACCCTCCAATCCCAGGGCATCAATGTAGATTTTACCAGTTTCCTCATTTTCCCTCTCCCCACCTTACCCCAATTCCAACCTTCCAGCTCAGCCCTGCCCTCATGACCTGTCCCACCAGTCAATCTTCCTTCCCACCTATCTGTTCCACCCTCCTCTCCAACCTATCATCTTTACCCCCACCTCCACCTACCTATTGCACTGCCAGCTACCTTCTCCCTAGCCCCACCCCCCATCCCATTTTTCTCTCCACCCCCCAAGGCTCCCAGCCTCATTCCTGATGAAGGGCTTTTGCCTGAAACGTCAATTTTCCTGCTCCTTAGATGCTGGCTGACCTGCTGTGCTTTTTCATGCAGAGGGTGGTGCGTGTAAGGAATGAGCAGAAGTTGCAGGAGACTGGTACAATTATTACATTTAAAAGGCATCTGGATAGGTAAATAAATAGGAGGGGTTAGAAGGGTATGGGCCAAGTGCTGACAAATGGGACTGGATTAATTTAGGCTATCTGGTCAGCATGGATGAGTTGGACCGAAGGGTCTGTTTCCATGCTGTACAGCTTTATGACTCTGTGAAATTTTAAAAGGAGTCTGGATCTGCTCCTGAAACTGCATCGTGTGCAGGTACAGAGACCAAGTGCTGAAAAGTGGGTTGAAAATGGATGGCTAACTTATTCCGCCATTGCTGAGGTGCGATGGTCTCTTCCTATGCTGTAAATTTTCAAAGATGTCCTATGCTATTGAGTTATCCCACATCAAGGTTTTTAGGCTGGGTAATGTTTGCTGACACTGAAACCATGGGGCAGCTCCTCCTACTTCCTCACTTGGAAAAGTACACACAGGCCCTGGGGGAGGCCCTAGCTCACTGGTGTTATTGCTGGACTGTTCAAACCTGGCTTTGAATCCCATCACAGCAGATAGTGGAACTTGAATTCAACTTTTTTTTTAAAATCCAGAGTTAAGCATCTACGATCAACTATAGTCAATAGTCAGAAAAACCCACCTGGTTCACTGGTCCCCTTTAGGGAAGGAAACAGCCAGCCTTACCCACTCTGGTCCCCATGTGACTCCATAGAGATGTACAGCACGGAAACAGACCCTTCGGTCCAACCCGTCCATACCGACCAGGTTTTCCAACCCAATCTAATCCCACCTGCCAGCACCCGGCCCATATCCCTCCAAACCCTTCCTATTCATATACCCATCCAAATGCCTTTTAAATGTTGCAATTGTACCAGCCTCCACCACTTCCTGTGGCAGCTCATTCCATACACGTACCACCCTCTGCATGAAAAAGTTGCCCCTTAGGTCCCTTTTATATCTTTCCCCTCTCACCCTAAATCCATGTCCTCTAGCTCTGGACTCCCCCAACCCCAGGGAACAGACTTTGTCTATTTATCTTATCCATTACCCTTATCATTTTGTAAACCTGTATAAGGTCATCCCTCAGCCTCTGATGCTCCAGGGAAAACAGCCCCAGCCTGTTCAGCCTCTCCCTGTAGCTCAAATCCTCCAATCCTGGCAACATCATTGTAAATCTTTTCTGAACCCTTTCAAGTTTCACAACATCTTTCCGATAGGAAGGAGACTAGAATTGCACGCAATATTCCAACAGTGGCCTAACCAATGTCCTGTACAGCAGCAATATGACCTCCCAACTCCTGTACTCAATACTCTGACCGATAAAGGAAAGCATACCAAACGTCTTCTTCACTATCCTATCTACCTGCGACTCCACTTTCAAGGAGCTATGAACCTGCACTCCAAGGTCTCTTTGTTCAGCAACACACCCTAGGATCTTGCTATTATGTGTCTAAGTCCTGCTAAGATTTGCTTTCCCGAAATGCAGCACCTCACATTTATCTGAATTAAACTCCATATGCCACTTCTCAACTCATTGGCCCATTTGATCAAGATCCTGTTTTAATCTGAGGTAACCTTCTTCGCTGTCCACTACACTTCCAATTTTGGTGTCATCTGCAAACTTACTAACTGTACCTCTTATGCTCGTATCTGAATAATTTGTGTAAATGACAAAAAGTAGAGCACCGATCCTTGTGGCACTCCACTGGTCACAGGCCTCCAGTCTGAAAAGCAACCCTCCGTCACCACCCTCTGTCTTCTACCTTTGAGTCAGTTCTGTATCCAAATGGCTAGTTCTCCCTGTATTCCGTGAGATCTAAACTTCCTAATCAGTCTCCCTTGTCAAATGCTTTACTGAAATCCATATAGATCACATCTACTGCTCTGCCCTCATCAATCCTCTTTGTTACTTATTCAAAATCAAGTTTGTGAGACATGACATTGTCAGACCCATAGCAATGTGGTTGACTCTCACCTATCATCTGTACAACTCTCAACTATCATCTATGCAATTGGGAATGGGTAATAAATGCTGGCCTGGCCAGTGATGCCCAACCGAACCAACACACACACACACACATATACACACACGCACACACACACACACACACACACACACAATCTCTCTCTCTCTCACACACACACACACACAATCTCTCTCTCTCTCACACACACACTCTCAGAATCTCTCTCTCTCTCACACACGCACACGCGCACACACACACACACACATTCTCTCTCTCTCTCTCTCAGATTCTGACACACACACACACACACACACACACACACACACACACACACACACACACACACACACACACACCTTGGGATCCCTCTGGGTCCCAATGTCTTCCCTCCTGCCAGTTCATCATCCCCTCCCCCAGTTCATCACCCCCCTAACTCCTCCCAGGATCCTAATCTCCTGAAACCATGCAACAAAACACTTTAATGAATCTCCCTCGAGTGTACTGCACATGTTCCTGGTGTCAGCAATCACAGTCTCTTTGTTTACCTTGTTTTACCTGACTGGACTTTCCCTGACTCTGTATTCACATGACAGAAATCATTGAACTCCATCAGGACTGGAGCTGTCAATTTAGCATTGGCCTTTAGAGAATGTATTTCTCTGGTTATCTGGCAAATAACCTCAAATAACCTCTGGTTTCTGACTCCCCTGGAAGTGGAAATGGGTTCCCATTATTTACTCCAGCAGCATCACTTCCCCAGCTCCCCTCATAAATGTAGTCCAATCCTTCCTTAACTTTCTCTGACCTGAGGAGAACAGCCTCAAGTTCTCATCTCTCTCCAGCCTCTTAAACACCTCTGGATATTGTACTTTGTGAAAGGTAATAAGGCCGTGAGAAAAGAGTAACCCATCCAGACCCATTCCCCTACCCTGTTACTCTACATTTACCCCTGACTAATATACACCTAATCTACACGTTCCTGAACACTATGGGCAATTTAGCATGGCCAATTCACCTCACCTGCACATAGTTGAACATGGGAGGAAAACAGAGCACCTGGAGGAAGCCCACGCCGACACAGAGAGAGCATGCAAACTCCACACAGACAGTCACCCGAGGCTGGAATAGAACCTGGGTCCCTAGCGCTGTGAGGCAATAGTGCTAACCACTGAGCCACCTTGCTGCCCCATCGTAGAATCCCTACAGTGTGGAAACAGGCCCAACTTGCTGAATTGCCCATGGTGTTCAAGAAAGTGTAGGTTAGGTGTAAATTAGTCAGGAGTAAATGTAGAGTAGTAGGGGAATAGGTCTGGATGGGTTATTCTTCAAAGGGTCTGAGTGGGCTTGTTGGGCAGAAGGGCCTGTTTCCACACTGTAGGGATTCTAATTCTCATTCTATATCACCGTTTAGGTCCAAGATGATTAATTTTGTTTTACTCATGGGTGGTCAAACATTGGAATTCTCTCCCACAGAGAGCTAAGGAGGCTCAATATTAGAGGGTGTTTAAAGCAGAGATTGATTATCAATGATCAGTGATCAATGATTATCAACAGCATAAAGTGCTGGATCAGCCATAAACATGTGGAATGGCTGATCAGGCTAGATGGGCTGAATGGCCTCCTGCTGTTCCTCTGAAAATAGTCCCAGCATTTCCAGTCTCTCCAGGTGATTGAAGTTCCACATCCCTGGATTTGAAGTTCACACTTGCCCTCCAAAGAGCAACCCACCCAGACCCAATCCCCTACCCTATTACTTTACATTTTACCCCTGATGAATCCACCTATCCTGAACCCTATGGGGCAATTTACCATGGCCAATCCACCCTAACCTGCACATCTTTGGACTGTGGGAGGAAACCGGAGCACCCGGAGGAAACCCATGTAGACACAAAATATATATTACTATTGATGATTATTGATGGCCGTCTGTGGCTCAGATCCATCGAGTGTAGGAGTTATCATATTAGGTTGTTTTTGTCCAGGTGAGAGTACTGCATGCAGTTCTGGTCACCCGGCGATAGAAAGATTATTATTAAATTTGAGAGGGTTCAGCAAAGATTTCCATGGATTTTACCAGGTCTGGAGGGTTTGAGCAATATGGAGAAGCTGGATAGGCCGAGACTTTCTTTTTCAGTGGAGCAGCGGAGATTGAGGGGTGATTATAGAGGTTTATAAAATCATGAGGAACACAGCAAAGGTCTTTTCCCTGGGGTAGGGGAGTTCAAATCTAAAGGGTATATTTTTAAGGTGAGGGGAGAAAGAGTTAAAAGGGACCTGGGGGCAACTTTTCACACAGCGGGTCGTTCATATGAGGAATGACCTTCCAGAGGAAATGGTAGATGCAGGTGCAGTTACAATGTTTTAAAGATGTTTGGGCAGGTGTTTGAATGGGAAAGGTTTAAAGGGGTATGGGCGATATACAGGCAAATTAACACAGAATACAGAGCATAGAGCAGTGCGGCACAGTCCAGGCACTTCAGCCCCTGATGTTGTGCTGACCTTTTATCCTACTCTAAGATCAGACTAGCCTACATACCCTTCATTGTACTTTCATCCATGTGCATATCCAAGAGTCGCTTAAATGTCCCTAATGTACCTGATTCTGCTACCCCTGCTGGCAGTGCGTTCCCTTCACCCACCACTCTGAGTAAAGAACCAACCTCTGACCAAGTTAATATTCACACAACACCAGGTTTATAGTCCAACATGTTAATTGTCTCGAAAGCTTGTGCTTCCAAACAAACCTGTTGGACTATAACCTGGTGTTGTCTGATTTTTAACTTTGTCCAGCCCAGGCCAACACCGGCTCCTCCAAATCATGACTACCTCTGACTAGTTTAGTTTGGGGAACTTGGTCAGCATGGACGAGTTGTACTGAATCCCTGAAGAAGGGTTTATGCCCGAGATGTCCATTCACTTGCTCCTCAGATGCTGCCTGACCTGCTGTGCTTTTCCAGCACCACACTCTTGACTCTGATCTGCAGTCCTCACTTTCTCCGAGTTGGACGGAAGGGCCTGTTTCCGTGCTGTTTCCCCAGAGGGACACCAAATCACGCTATAAATTGCCTCCACTAGCCCGGCAGTTCTGTCTTGTAATTGAGTAAGGTGAGTGTGGTTAGCCTCTGTTGTACGGTTAAGGCACAGTTCAGAACTGAGAAACCCTAGAGCTCTCACTGCACTTCAATCAGTCAGGCTTTGAATGAGAAGGAACTTCCAACAGGTGCTACATTGCTACAAATCCTTGAGGAGGAAAGATGCAGTTTATAATCCGTGACCACTTGGCTAAAGATCCTGCTGCATTAGATCTTTGTATAAACTGCTTTGTCTCGTGTTATTCCTGCCTGTTCATGAGCCATCATTAAGTTGTTTGCAGTGAAGAGCTGTCTTGCACCGACGTCTCTTAAACGTGTAATTGTAGTTAACAAACCAACTCTCCAGGCACCAGCTTGTAGCCTTTCTTCTTGCTGACTGCCTTAAGTGCACCAGCAGATGTGGAAAGCTTCCTGTCTGTAAATAACAAAGTACCAGCGCTGGCTGCTATCGGAACCTTAACAATCCCCTCTGTGCATGTGGTGCAGCTTTGGCAGCAAACACAACACTTTAATTCATGTTTGTTCCTATTTTGTCTCAAATTTAAGGTGCAGAGTCCGACGGCGTGCCTGCAGATCCAAGATGGAGTCTCCCCACCTGTGTTTACAAAGGTCAGCCTTTTATGACCCATTGCAGCCAAATGATTGAGGGGTGTCGTGGTGGGGGTGGAAATCAAAAATACAAAATTTGTCTGATTTTTCACAGCCACTTGGGGAGGTCAAGTGTTCTAGCTTCACTGGGAATTGGTTTACCCAGGGATACAGACTCAGCGAGGGAGCAGGTGGTAGGAATCGATGTGACATTGCTTTGTTCCATTTTATTGTACGTGTCTGCAATAAAGTGTTGCAGTGAGCACCCTTCAGTCACACCTCACCCAGCACGTGAGTGCCTGGTCAGTCAGCGTGACCCACAATTGAAGAAGGGTCATTGGACCCTGTTATGGACCACACTAAAGTCCCTCAAACTATATTAACGCAGACAAAGTTAAAAATTAACCCGGCGAAAGTGAGGACTGCAGATGCTGGAGATTAGAGTCAAGAGGTAGTGTTGGAAAAGCACAGCAGGTCAGGCAGTATCCAAGGAGCAGGAGAATTGACGTTTCGGGCAAAAGCCATTCTTCAGGAATGGGGCTGGGAGCCTCGAGGGTGGAGAGATAAATGGGATGGGGGGTGTGGTTGGGGGAAGGTAGCTGAAAGTGTGATAGGTGGATGGAGGTGGGGGTAAAAGTGATAAAAGGGAGAGAGGGGGTGAAGCGGATACGTGAGAAGGAAGATGGACAGGTGGGACAGGTCATTAGGGCAGTGCCGAGTTGGAAGGTTGGAACTGGGATAAGGTAGGGGGAGGGGAAATGAGGAAACCTGTGAAATCCACATTGATGCCATTGGGTTGGAGGATCCTGAGGTGGAAGATGAGGCGTTCTTCCTCCAGGTGCCGGGTGGTAAGGGAGTGGCGATGGAAAAGGCCCAGGATCTGCATGTCCTTGGCGGAGTGGGAGGGGGAATTGAAATGTTTGGCCACAGGGAGGTGGGTTGATTGGTGCGGGTGTCCCGGAGATGTTCTCTGAAGCGCTCCACTAGGAGGCGTCCAGTCTGCCCAATGTAGAGGAGACCACATCGGGAGCAACGGATACAGTAAATGACATGTATGAAAGTGCAGGCAAAACTCTGATGGATGTGGAAGGCTCCTTTGGGGCCTTGGATGAAGGTGAGGGAGGAGGTGTGGGCGCAGGTTTTGCACTTCCTGCAGTGGCAGGGGAAGGTGCCAGGACGGGAGGGTGGGTTGCTGGGGGGGCGTGGACCCAACAAGGGAGTCGCAGAGGGAACAGTCTTTACGGAAAGCGGATAGAGGCAGGGAGGGAAATATATCTCTGGTGGTGGGGTCCGTTTGTAGGTCGCAGAAATGGTGGAGAATGATGCGATATATGCGAAGGTTGGTGGGGTGGGAGGTGAGGACCAGGGTACGTTCTAGCTTTCAGAGCACTGCTCCTTCATCAGCTCGTGATTCCAAATAGACCTTTTGGACCATAACCTGGTGTTGTGTGATTTTTAACTTTGTCCACCCCAGTCAAAAACCGGTGTCTCCACATCATTTTAAGACATTAGCCCAGACCCTAGCTTTCTCTTATCTTAAAGCCAGGTGCCAGGCGTTGTGTTACAGATGTAACTCGATTGGTCAAACTACAAGTCTTGAAGCAAAGTACACTTTATTCATATACTACAGAAGAAATTGTAAAAAATGTAACTCTATTGGAAAACTTAACAGAATGACAGATTATTTAACTACTAAACAGTAACTGTTCCAATATAGCATTATCTCGTAATGCTTGTCAAAGACAAATTCAGTAAAATACATTGTCTCACAGGCAATTCTCTAATCCAGGGTGAAAAAAGTCATCAAGAGAAAACTCAGGGAGGGAGAGAGACAGAGAGAGAGAATACCAGGGAGAGATGTACTGCAGCTTTTCAAACCCAGTTCAAGACTCCAGCAACTGCTGAAAGCTAAAACTAAAACTCTTGGTTCTGTAGGAGCTTGCCTCCACCCCTTCAGGCTGCTTCTATTGTTGCAGCTTCTTTTAAAAAAAAACCCAAGACCTCACAGACTGTTTACTTTATTTGCTTATAGACCAATTGACACCTCTGGCTCAACCTTTTATCGCTTAAAAAACAACAAAATCAACCTCTTAAAGCCGTAATATCATCACAACCTGAAACATTAACTCTGCTTTCTCTCTCTCTCCCTCTCTCCATAGAGGCTGCTAGACCTGCTGAGTTTCTCCAGCATTCTCTGTGTTTGTTTCAGATTTCCAGTACCAGCAGTATTTTGTTTCTACATAACAAACGCAATTTGAAGTGCACTCAGTGGTGTGATATGGGATTGAGACACCCTTGTTTTGGGGAGGGCTGAGAGCAGATGAGTTACAGTCATAGAATCCCTACAGTGCAGGTAGAGGCCATTCAGCCCATCAAGTCTGCACCAATCCTTTGAAGGGCATCCTACCTAGACCTACCCCATATTTCCATGGCCAATCCACCTAACCTGCAAACCTTTGGACTGTGGGAGGAAACCGGAGCACTCAGAGCACCACACAGACGTGGGGAGAATGTGCAAACTCCTTACAAACAATTGCCCGAGGGTGGAATTGAACCTTAGTCTCCAGTGCTGTGAGGCATCAACGCTAACCACTGAGCAATTCAGACATCGTCAGTGTTCCTGCTTCTAAACCTATTTTCAGAAACTGTAAGCTGTTGTTTAATTTCCAGCTTTCTTACTAGAATACAGATGTTTTCTATCAACATGGGGATATCTGTTAACCATGGTTCTAACAGGAAGCCAGTTTCTGCAGGTTGGTATTGGAAGCTACAGAGCTCTCAGAACACCTCAATGAAACTGAGCAGGAGGGGACATAATCTCCAACCTGCAAAACATCTTCTGCAGAACAGGGCTGGTAACACAAACAATACCACCTTTGTCCTCAGCTCGAATTCCATGCTGGGGAGTCAGTTCCTGCCTTGGCACGTTGCCTGATACCTTTCACCTCCACAAAACTGCGGTTTCTCTGTGGGCTGCTTTGCTCAGCTCCACATCCATCATGTCAACCTTCGGCGAAGCCTGTCTGAGTTACGGCTCCGGCTCTGCCCTGTCAAATTGGCTGCCTGTTCTGCACAAAACTTGCTGTCAATCGCTGTGGTTTTTTGTGGGATGTTTGGATTTCAGCCCCCCCCCCACCACCACCACCACCACCATCACCACCATTACGGTACAGCCCTAGCTGCCTGATATTGAGAAAGAGTTTACAGACCTTTCCAGGTGTTCAAGCTAATATTGGAGGGATCCTTTCCACTGCGCTCACCGTGGGCAAAGTGGTACATAGTTACATCAATTTTTCAGTCAGTGCATTGGGGCACAGGGTCACAGGAGAGGCAATAGTCTAGTGGTGTTATTGCTGGGCTCTTAATTGAGAAGTCAAGGTGATGTTCTGGTGACCCTGGTTCAAATCCCATTAAGGCAGACGGTCAAATTTGTATTCAATAGAAATCTGGATTTAAGAGTCTCATGCCAGCCATTGAATCCATTGTCAATTGTTGGGGGGAAGTCCCATCTGATTCGCTAACGCCCTTTAGGGAAGGACATCCTTACTTGGTCTGGACTCCAGACCCACAACAATGTGGTTGACTCTTAACTCCCCCTTCTGGGCAATTAGAGATAGGCAACAAATGCTGACCGAGTCAGCGGTGCCCTCATTCCGTGAATGAATAAGAAAAATTGAGGGTGGTAACTTTTCAAAACCAAACAATATCAGAAGTGCATAGGGTCCCGTTTTGGATGATGGGCCTGTGACTTCAGCCCAGTACTAAGAGGGGGTCAAGAAAACTGGTAAACAAAAATATTGTAAGTACATTACAGCTATCTTAAACTCGTGCATCCCAAATTTGTTCCCACCGTGACCCCATTTTCAACCTTTGAAAGCTATTGCAACTTTCTGAAAGGGGAGGGGTAAGACAGGAGGGGTGTGGAAGGGAGAGCTCTAGGAGCAAACATGGCTGTCTCAGAACTCTCATCCTCAAAATTCCCACACTTGGGATCCCTTCCACCCACTTTGGGAAGCCCTGTCCTCGACCCTATGCTCTGGAATGTCCTCTCTAAATATTCCGGGGTGTCTGTCTCTCCATTTCCTTTGTAAAAGGCACTCCTTAAAGCCTGCCTCTTTGACTTAATGTTTCCCCATCCACGGTGGAGGGCTGTCCAAACATTGGTTTGTATTTTTATTTTGTAGTCTAGACCGTTTTGTGGTGCTTTACTGCATTCAAGGTGCTATGTAAATGCAGGAGTGGGTAATGACGATAGACTTCATCTGTGGTCTGCAGCCTAATGGGTAGATCCATTTACTCAGCAGGAAAGTGTTGAGGCTAGGCAGGAGTATGAATTTGAGGTCAAAATCAGATCCACCACCATCTTACCAAATACCAGGGCAGGTTTGAGGGGCATATGTGGATGTACAGCAACCACACCCCAGTTCCATACTGGGAGTAAAAACCAAAAGAATTGGGGATGCTGGAAATCAGAAGCAAAAACAGCAATTGCTGGAAAAGCTCAGCAGGTCTGACAGCATCTGTGGAGAGAAACCAGAGTTATGAGGAAGGGTCACCTGATCCAAAACGTTAACTGATTTCTCTCCACAGATGCTGCCAGACCTGCTGAGCGTTTCCAGCAATTTCAGGTTTTTCCTACATCGGGAGTTTCAGTCGAGATTAGGTGCTCAAGTTTCAGGATTGAGGTTTGAAACTCTAACCTTCTGAAGAAGGGAGTGCAAACGATGTTTCCCAGACGGATTCTTGGGATGGGGGGACTGCCGAATGAAGACAGGCTGCATCAGTCAGGACAATATTCACTGGGGAAACATGAAAAGTGATCTCACAGGACCCTATAAAATTTGAACAGGACTAGACAGGGGAAACAGGGGAAAGATGTGCTCGATAACCAGGAAGTCCAGAACCAGGGGTCACCGTCTAAAAATCGGTGACTCGGTGGTTAGCACTGCTGCCTTATAGCACCAGGGATCCGGGTTCAATTCCCGCCTTAGGTGACTGTCTGTGTGGAGTTTGCACATTCTCCCCATGTCTAGGTGGGTTTCCTCCGGGTGCTCTGGTTTCCTCCCACAGTCCAAAGATGTGCGGGTTGGGTGAATTGGCCGTGCCCAAAGTGTTTGAGTGGATTAACCAAGGGAAAGGCAAGATTATAAGTTTGGGGGTCTGGGGGGGGTGGGTTTGGGTGGGATGCTCTTTGGAGGGTTGGTATGGCCTGCTTCCACACTGTAAGGGTTCTATTAAACCATTCTGTAAGATATGGGGTAAGCTATTTAGGACAGAGAGGAGGGGAGATACCTTCACCCAGAGAGTAGTGAGAGCCTCTGGAATTCTATACCATCGAAAGAAATTGAGACCAAATTATTGAACGTTTTCAAGAAGGAGTTAGATATAGTTCTTGGGGAAAGCAAGATCAGGGGACTGAGTTTGATGATCAGCTGTGATCATACTGCATGGTGGAGCAGACTCGAAGAGCCAAATGGCCAACTCCTCCTATGTTTTATGTTTCTACACTCAGGGACCAGCAGACATAATCACTAAAGTAGACCATTCAGCCCATTGAGTCAGCACTGCCATTGAGTGGGATCATGGCATGTCTGATAATCCTCAATTGCATTTTCCTGCTTTTTCTGCTTGAGTCCTTTACTGATTCAAAATCTGTCTGTCTCAGCTTTGGATATACTAATGACCCAGCCTCGACAGCCCTCTGTGGTAAAGATTTGGATAACGAGGGTGTTAAGTGAGTAGAACATAACAGCATACGAACTAGGAGCAGGAGTAGGCCATCCAGCCCATCTAACCTGCTCTGCCATTCAAGAAGATCGTGGCCAACTTTGTTTTTCTTTTGTTTTTTCACCTGGACCTGTTTATGGCCAATTTGGCCAGATAATCTTTTCATGGATGCTGAAAATGTGTTGCTGGTTAAAGCACAGCAGGTTAGGCAGCATCCAAGGAACAGGAAATTCGACGTTTCGGGCCAGAGCCGGATCTCCAGCATCTGCAGACCTCACTTGTTACTCGAATCTTTTCATGGACTCAGCTCCACTTACTCGCGTATTCACCATATCCCTTAATTCCTTTATTTTAAAATTATCTACCTTAGCTTTAAAAGCGATTACTGAAGTTGCGTCAACTACTTCCCTGGGCAAGGAATTTCATAGATTAACAACTCTCTGGGTGAAGAAGTTCCCTCTCAGTTCAGTCCTAAACCTGCTTCTTCAGGCCATGCCATCTTGTCCTAGTCTCACCTACCAATGGAGACATCGTCTTTATTCCTATTTTATCGATTCCCTTCTTAATTTTATATGTTTCTGTAAGATACCCCCTCATTCTTCGAAATTCCAATGAATATAATCTCAATCTATTCAGTCTCTCCTCATACGCCAATCCCTTCAACTCTGGCATAAACCAGTGAACCTCCTCAGCATCCCCTCCAGTGCCAGTACGTACCTTCTAAAGTAAGGAGACCAAACCTGGGCACAGTAGGATTTAAGTATCGTGTTTCTGGGGCGGGAGGTTTGTGGGTTTGGCTGGAACTTCGCGAGTCACCCCGGACAATTAAGCTGTAACCAGAGCAGGAAAGGGTGGTCCGTCCAGATAACACTTGTCTCACTGCAGGTGCTGCAAGACATCACTGCTTCTGAAGGTCAGGTCGTCGTCCTGGAATGCCGAGTTAAAGGCACACCTCCTGTCAAAGTGCACTGGCTGAGACAAGGAACAGAGATTGAAGATTCTCCAGACTTCCGAATCCTTCAAAAAAGTAATGAACACCTCGCGGACTGCGGATTCCATTCAGTTCTGGCAGTATCGTTTGGTGCAGTATCTCTGAAACAAAAGATTTTATGTAGAAGTCAAGTTTCCACAATCTCTGATGCTAGCTTTAAAACTATTCTCTTAGAACTGAATCGATCACAGCCGCAAGTCAAGTATGTTACTGTGGCAGGTTTTCATTTACTGCACCCTCTTGTTTGGCAGGAATTTGGGGGGGGAAGTGCAAATACTTATAGGTTTTGCTCATCACAGGGATGCCAACAGGAGCATTTTAAACCCTGTCCTTTTTTTAAACCTTTCCCAAGAAACTGACTCTTATACATTAGTTTCATGAGCATTGTGTTTCTTTTCTAAGTCATGTTCAGTTAAGGTTGCTTTAACTGCATAGAAAACAGGAGCAGAGTCAGGCCAATCGGCCCATTGAGCCTGCTGGTGCTGTTCCAATATGGTGATGGTCAATCAAACCTAATGAGCTAGACACGACCTGAGAATGCTCCTCAATGCACAGCAAAGTGTTCTGCAGATTGAATTGTGTTTGCTGTCTTAAATATAATAAATGTTTTTTAATATTTCTAAATGCCCAAACATTGCGAAAGAAAGACATTCTAAAAAGAAATTTGAGATGCTCCAGCTCACGAGTGGCACAGTGGTTGGCTGAGCTAACTGCTGCCTTACAGCGCCAGGGACCTGGGTTCGATTCCAGTCTGTGTAGAGTTTGCACATTCTCCCCGTGTCTGTGTGGGTTTCCTCCCACAGTCCAAAGATGTGCAGGTTAGGTGAATTGGTCATGCTAAATTACCCATTGTGTTCAGGGATATGTAGGTTAGCTGCAATAGGCAGGGGTAAATGTAGAGTAATAGGGTAGAGGAATGGGTCTGGGTGGGTTTCCCTTCAGAGGATCGGTGTGGACTTGTTGGGCTAAAGGGCCTGTTTCCATACTTTAGGGAATCTAATCTCATGATAGATTTTACGTTCAGCAGAATGTGAATGAATTTGAGTGGAAACTTGACAATGCTTCTTGCAATCTCATGCAATTTTGGACATTCTTTCAGTGTGGATTGTGCCCAGAACAGAAGCTCTGCGTTGTAAGAGTTGAACTGGTTCTCTTGGAGGGGGCCAGAGCTAATTTGCTGTCTCTGTTTTTCTGTCCCATGCTGCCTCTGTCCCGGTGTGATGCTCAGAGCCTCGAACAGCCACGGAGCCTGGTAAGGTCCTGCAATTATCATCAGCCTAAATGTAGCAGAGTTCCTGAACCTTGGTAGAGTCTGCCTATTGTCTTATGTTCTTTGCTAGCTCGCTCTGTACGGTGTACTTACCCACCATGGACTTCAAAGGTTCAAGAAGGCAGCTCACCATCACCTGTTTGAAGGGTAATTAGGGACAGGGAATAACCGTCGGCTGAGTCACCAATCCTCCCGGTCCCTGAATGATTAACCAACAATGACTCAGTTTAGGAAATCTGGTCGGCATGGACGAGTTGGGCTGAAGGGCCTGTTTCCGTGCTATATGATTCTGTGACTGTATGGTGTAGCAACATTCAGAGTACTGAATGATGGAGGATTCCTGGATTTGACCCAATGATAGCGAAGGAATGATGATCTGGTCACTAGTCAGGATGGTGTGAGATCAAAGTGTATAGTCAGGCTAGTTTCATGTTTAATTGTTCAATGAAACCCAGTGACTTTTTAGACTATTCAAGGAGCAGTAAGATTGCTGTGCTTTTGTAGTGCTTGAGCATAGACAGTCAGTTTCAAATTAATGTAACAGAAATTGCCAGACAAACTCAGCAGGTCTGGTAGCATCTATGGAGAGAAAGCAGGGTTACCATTTCAAGCGACCCTTCATCAGAATTCAGTTTCTGGGTTTGTTTCACATCTCCACAGTTCTGTACTTTATTCAAATTAATGTACTGGCTGACTTTAGAACAAAGAGAATAACAGAAGGAGTAGGCTATTTGACCCCTTAGACCTGCTTGCCTATTTCGTATGGTAACCTTTTACAACAGCTCCACCTTCCTACTCCAGCTCCACGACCTTTGATTGAGTTCACAGCTCCAAAGATTTACGACCCTTTCAGAGAAGGCATGCCTCCTCAACCCAGTCTAAGATGGCCACCATTTTATCCTGAATCTGTAATCCTTCACTCTCGAGTCTCTAGCCAGCCAGGAAAAGCACTCTCCCAGCGCTTAACCTGTAGAGCCCTTTCTGAGTTCAATATGAGTACCTCCCATTCTCCAAAGATCGCTGATCTGATATACCCAATCCCTCCCAAAAAGGCAGTCCTCTGATCCCAGAACTCAACCACACTGCCTTTCGTTTAGTCAACCTGCTGCGGGCTACAATACAGTCGGTTCTGATATAACGTGATAGGTCTGTTCACGTGCGATCTCGTATTATAAGAAAATCACGTGATCGCCGCGCCATTTAAACTAACTGGGCCAGAATCGCGTTGTAGCCAATACAGATAAGGAATGTTCACAATCTACAATTAACGGTTTATATTCATCACTGCGTTAAAGTCAATTTGTGTTGAAGAAACGTGTTATAACAGAACAGACTGGATATCAAATTTTACTGTTCAATGTTTTAATTGATCTGTGTCTGATCATGTTAATATGTTGACTGATCTGTGTTAACGTTGCTTGATGGATTAAACATGGAAGTAGGTCTCTGAGAGCTAAAATAAACAGATGCTTCTAGTCAATGACCTGAGAAGCCAGACCTATGAAGACGCCTTGTGATCACTGAAAGCCCTGTAAATAGACCGAGACTTTGCATTAGTACCTCGGCACTGCTCTGAGGTAAATCAAATCTATAAAATATGCAACAAACTGGCAAATACACAATGCATTTGTTCACAACAGTCACCACATCATTGTAAATCGTCATTGGTACGCCAGATGATACTCAAATTTAACTTTCTTTTATACAACCTTTATCATTGATTGCTGGCTGGGATCCTATCAATGAGTAGAACATTAATGTGCAGGAGTCGCACTCAAAACCAATTGTCTTGATACTTTCAGAAGAAGAAATCTGCACTCTGGTGATTGCCGAAACCTTTGCGGAAGATGCCGGAACGTTTACTTGCAGAGTTACCAACTCCTGTGGCACCGTGTCTTGTAGTGCCCAACTCACACTCAGATCAGGTGGGTGAAAGTGGTGATGGCTTAGCCGGGAGAACAGAATGAGAATCTGACCTAGCCGAGTCATAGAGACCTGACCATGTGTGTGGTGCAGACATTGAAGCCCATCATTGAGAGATAGCCCAATTTGAGAGTTCTAATAGGGGGTGGAAAGATAATTATTGCCTTGCATGGAAGGTGGGGTGTAGGGCGGTACCTAGGTGAGAAACAAGCCAAGTATCTAAATATTTTTCTGCCAATCTGTGTCTATCCATTTATTTAAAAACAGAAAATGCTGGAGAAAGTCAGCAGGTCTGCGGAGAGAGAAATTGAGTTAATGTTTCATTTCCAATGTGACACTTTTTGTCAGTGAAAAGTCATGCGACACCAGGTTATAGTCCAACAGGTTTATTTGGAAGCACTAGCTTTCGGAGCGCAGCTCCTTCATCAGGTGGTTGTCTGTTGATCTGCTTATGTATATCGGTCACTGTCAATCTCAATCTAATTACCTGTCTCACTCCTCTATTTATCTATCTCTATTTCACAAGAACATAAGAATGAGGAGCATGATGAGGCCATTCAGCCCCCGTTTACCAAAATGTCTTTGACTTATCATGTGCAACAGCCTCATCTTCCAATGCACTCAATACTCAGATGCCTGATCCCATACGTGACAGGAGTGTAAAACTTTCTATAAAATATACCCAACTGCTACACAGGCCTGCTTTCAAGGCCTCTGGAGCAGTCACCTCAACCACTAGATACTGCCTGATAATGACCACATATTCTGAGGACATGAATTCGAATCCCCACCATGGCTGATAAAAATCCAGAATTAAAAAATAAAGCTAGTCTGATGATGACCATGTAACCACTGTCAATTGTTATAAAAATCTGTCTGGTTCACTAATGTCCTTTATGGAGGGAAATTGCCATCCTTACCTGGTTGGGCCAACATGAGACTTCAGACCCACAGCAATGTGGTTGACTCTTGGCTGTTCTCTAGGCAATTGAGTCAAAATGTATACAGGAAGCAGACTCTTCGGTCCAACTCATCTATGCTGACCAGATATCCTAAACTGATCTAGTCCCATTTGCCAGCACTTGGCCCATATCCATCTAAACCCTTCCTATTCATATACCCATCCAGCTGCTGTTTAAATGCTGTAATTGTACCAGCCTCCACCACTTCCTCTGGCAGCTCAGTCCTTACATGCACCAGCCTCTGTGTGAAAAGGTTGCTCCTGAGGTCTCTTTTATATCTTGCCCCTCTCACTCTAAACCTCTAGTTTTGGACTCTCCATCCCAGGAAAAAAACATTGACTGTTCACCCTATCTATGCCCCTTATGATTTTATAAACCCGTATAAGGTCACCGCTCAGCCTCTGATGCTCCAGGGAAAACAGCCCCAGTCTGTTCAGCCTCTCCTTATAACTCAAACCCCAGCAACATCATTGTTAATCTTTTCTGAACCCTTTCAAGTTTCACAACATCTTTCCTTTAGCAGGGAGACCAGAATTGAATGCACTATTCCAAACGTAGCCAACGTCCTGTACAGCTGCAACATGACATCTAAGCTCCTGTAGGAGAAAGTGAGGACTGCAGATGCTGGAGATCAGAGCTGAAAATGTGTTGCTGGAAAATCATAGCAGGTCAGGCAGCATCCAAGGAACAGGAAATTCGACATTTTGGGCATTCCTGATGAAGGGCTTATGCCCGAAACATCGAATTTCCTGTTCCTTGGATGCTGCCTGACCTGCTGTGCTTTTCCAGCAACACATTTGCAGCATCCAAGCTCCTATACTCAATGAATTTCACATCCCTGCCCACTTGCGACTCCACTTTCAAGGAACTATGTATCTGCACCCTTAGGTCCCTTTGTTCAGCAACGCTCCCCAGGGCCCTACCATTAAGTGTATAAGTCCTACTCTGAAAGTGGAGTCTTTCCAAAATGCAGCACCTCATAGTTATCTAAATTCAGCTCCAACTGCCACTACTTGGCCCATTGGCCCATCTGATCGAGTTCCTCTGAGATAATCTTCTTCACTGTCCACCACACCGCCTATTTTGGTGATGGACAATAAATGCTGGCCTAGCCAGTGATGCCTCCATCCTTTGATGAATTTTTAAACAAGCTGACAGATTGTAGGGATGTAACACGTGGAACTCACTTTGAGTGACAAAATAGTCACAAATACTGATGGCAATACCTCATTCTGAGAACCTCTGAATGGCTTGGTTCATATCTTCTCCAAATAACAGGCCTGACAAACAAATACCTACGGTACATACGCAGCTAATAAAGCCCCTGTTTGAGCTTGGTGCTTCCCTAACTGAACTTAGAATCAAAGAAACCATGCAGTGTGATAGCAGGCCATTCAGACCATTTGGTCCATACTGACCCTCCTAAGAGCATCCCACCTCTCTACTCTATCCCTGTAACCTTGCATTTCCCATGGCTAATCTACCTAACCTACACATTCCTGGAGACTATGGGCAATTTAGCATGGCCCATCCACTTGACCTGCACATCTTTTGGACTGTGGGGGGGGGGAAACCCATGCAGATATGAGGAGAACGTGCAAACTCCATATTGGACAGTCTCCCGAAGGTGGAATCAAACCCGGGTCCCTGGCGCTGTGAGGTACCGAACCACTGACCCTCATGCGACACAGATTTTACGCCATCTTGGTGCTTGTGAGTGTTGTTTTGGGGATGATTAGATTAGATTCCCTACAGTGTGGAAACAGGCCCTTCAGCCCAACCAGTCCACACTGACCCTCTGAAGAGTAACCCATCTAGACCCATTCCCCTCTGACTAATGCACCTCACACTAGAGGCAATTTAGCATGGCCAATTCACCTGGCCTGCACACTGGGAGGAAACCGGAGCACCCAGAGGAAACCCACGCAGACACGGTGAGAATGTGCAAACTCCGCACAGTCACCCGAGGCTGGAATTGAACCTGCGTCCCTGGTGCTGTGAGGCAGCAGTGCTAACCACTGAGCCACTGTGCCATGTGGATGAATTGTTGAGTTCTTCCAGAGACAGCGAGATGACTGTCATGTCTTTGAGGAAAAGAATGGGAAAAGGAGGACTGGCATTCCTCCAGCCAGTGCTCGGTGCACCTGGTTGTGGCCAAGAGATCATGTGATATCTGAAGGCCACCTTCTGGATTAGTGGTGCTGGAAGAGCACAGCAGTTCAGGCAGCATCCAAGGAGCAGCGAATTTGGATGCTGCCTGAACTGCTGTGCTTTTCCAGCACCACTAATCCAGAATCTGGTTTCCAGCATCTGCTGTCATTGTTTTTACCTCTGAAGGCCACCTCACAGCTGGCCCAATCGGAAGTAAGATTCAGGTTAGGTGTGGCTGGGATTTCCTCCTCACCCTTTGTCTTGCCCCTTTTCCTGCACAAACAGCACCACACCCTCCAAAATCCAAATTTCTGTGTGAGAGAACGTTGGGCGATATGCCTCCTGGCTTTAATATTTCTGATCACTGAGGAGCCCTTAGTTACATGACAGCCTGGAGTGGTCACGTCTTGTTCTTCCACTCCTGCTGATCACAGAACAATTCCGGAGAGATTTCCATTCAGCTGGAAAAGAGAACACAGTTGGGTCAGCAACCTCCAATGTTGACCCAAATTTTCCGATGGCCAGATAGTCACTCCTCTCGAATCCCACCTGCAGCTGACTCCATGGAAATTCCCAGGAAATTACGTTTTACAATAAGACAGGAAGAAATAGAAGCAAGAGTAGGCCATTCAGCCCCTTGAATCTGCACCGCTATTCAATATTCCCCTGTGCCTGGAATTCCTCTAAGGTGAGAGAATTTGGACAGTAGCCAGGAAAAGCCTGCTTCCATAGGCACCCTCTAACTGAGGAACGGGCATATGCAATTTAGGTATAAACCTGACTCTCTTTCAAGTGAAGCGATAGACTCATTGTCCTGTGTTGTGGAAATCTGGAATTCTGTCCCACCACCCCTCGAGAACAAAAGCTGTTGAGTTTGGGAATCAGTTGTAGATTTCCCAACTGTGATCGAGAGATTTGTCCACTGTGCGATGTGGAACCCAGGCTGGGTAAACAGAGTTAAGGTACAGATCAGATGAGGTCTCATTCATAGTGGAGAACAGGATTGGTTAGGATGGGGGGCGGGGGCGGGGGCGTTCAAGTGACCAATTCCTCAGCTTCTCTTTGTCTGATACAGTGCCTGTACATAGTCAGGCAATAGATTTTTTTCTGTCAAAAAAAACCCCAGACCTCAACTTAAAACCCAGACAGATTCAAAGTGGGACCTCACACCCAAAGTGCATTATCAAACTGAAGATATGTCCCCTTGTACATTGATACAACCTTCAATTATCTAGGGACAAAGACTTGAAAGGAATCTGGATTTTGCATTTTAATCAACAGTCTACCTCCTAACTGATTAAAGGATTCAACAAGGATGGCTAGTTTTAAAGTTTTTATCCTTTTCGCTTATAAATGAGTGCAGCATGGTGCCTCAATATCTAGCACCACTGCCTCACAGTGTTAGGGATCCGGGGTCAATTCACATTCTCCCTGTGTCTGCGTGAGTTTCCTCCAGGTGCTCCAGTTTCCTCCCACAGTCCAAAGATGTGCAGGTTAGGTGACCTGGCCACGGCACATTGCCCGTAGTGTCGAGGGATGCGTAGGTTAGGTGTGTTAGTCAGGGGTAAATATAAGGTAGGGGGAATAGGTCTGGTGGCTCTTTGGAGGGTGGTGTGGACTTCTTAGGCCAAAGGGCCTGTTTCCAAACTGCAGGGATTCTAATGTAAAAAAAATGTGTCTTATACCTCCCCATCATATCAGGCCTGAGGAAGCAGCTGAACAATTTCAAATAAACCCATTGGACTATGACCTGGTGTTGTTTGATTTTTGACCTTGTCTACCCCAGTCCAACTCCAACATCTCCACACCACATACAAACTAAGACAGACAACTGTTCAAGCAATCTAGTGTTGCTGGAACTTTCTCTTACTGTACGGGACAGCGAGGTAGATTACAGAAGAATTTTCGAGTTACATTGTGAGGTGCCAAATAAAACTCTTTGAACTATCGCTCAGGTAGAAACTACATTCTTTTTAGTATCCGTGAGGGGGAGTAATTGGTACTAGAAAGTATTTCCCTTAGGCTTAATGCCACCCTCCCCAATTCAATGGGAAATCACTGTCAGAATATACAGAGAGAGGAGGTTTGTCTGCAGGAGCAGTGAACACCTGTGATGGTAAACTGAAATATTTCTGTTGGCACGTGGCCCATTCAACATGCCTGTGTGGGAATCCAGGTGTCCTTATGACAATAGAATATGGTCTGTGTCTGGCTAGTCTGGAGCAGCAGGTGACGCTACTGCTGTCAGATGAACACACAAAGCAGCCCACTTGATCAAATACCTTCATCCCTCTGTCACTAACACACCCTGGCTGTGTGTACCATGCATCGCAACACCTCGCTGAACTTCACAAATCTGTGACCACTGACCACCTCAAAGGGCAGGGGATGCAGATACACAGGAACACCCACCCCATGCAAGTTCCCCTCCACTCACCATCCTGACTTAGAAATATATTGCTGTTCCTTCACTGTCGCTGGATCAAAATTTCTTCTTTGAATTCATTCGTGGGATGTCACTAGCAAGGGCAGAATTTGTTGTCCATCTTTCATTGCCCTTGAACTGAGTGTGGCTTGCTGGGCTCTTCCAAAAGACATTGGTTAACAAATGTGATTTTACAACATCGTGACAATTTGAATTCCACATTTTACAAATTGAATTCAGACCTCGCAAGCTGCCCCCGATGGGATTCGAACCCATTTCGCAGGAAACTTACCTGGGCTCCTGGATTAATGTTTGAGTGACAATGTCACTATACTAGTGCCTTCTCTCAAAAATCATGGAATTTCCTTTCTGACAACCCTCCAAGTGTTCCGACACTATGAGTGGTTTGAGAAGGTTGATCACCAGCACCTCCTCCAGGACAGTTAGAGAATGGCATAACAAACAGGAGCTTGGTTTCTAGGGAGGCCTGGAACTGGAATCGACACCAGGCTGCCACGTCTACATTAGCTCTTGACAAGAGAAACTCCAATATTCCCACTCTCCCTTCCTTCTCCCCACATCCCCGCCAATCCTTTCTCTTCAGATAATTATCTGATTCCTGTCCAAAGCCGTGATTGGAGCTGTCCTCCCTCTTCCCACATTCTCAGGCAGTGAGCTTGTCAACATTAACCAAAGATTTCCAACGTATAAACATTTTACCTCATGTCACCTTTGCTTCCTTTGGCAATCTCCTTAAATCTGTGTGTTCTTCTGCTTCCGGGTCCTTCCACAAAATGGGAACAGTTTCACAATATCCCAGATCCAACCCTCCAACTCGGCACTGCCCTCTTGAATTGTCCTACCTGTCCATCTTCCTTCACACCTATCCACTCCACCCTCTGCTCTGACCTATCATCTTCACCCACACCCACCTTCTTCAACTGATGGTGTTCCCAGCTATCTTCCCCCTAGCTCTACCCCTCTCCTATTTATCTCTCCGCTCCCTTGGGCCCCCACCCTCACTTCCTGACAAAGGCTGTTCAGATGCTGCCTGACCTGCTGTGCTTTTCCAGCACCACAGCCTCGACTACTGTTGAGAGCCCATTATGGTGTCAGAGCGGATAGGTCCCTACACATCTCTCCTCCCTGCATTACTCAGGGCCGAGGGTTATAGAGTCCTCACCTGGCACCCTCTCAGCTGTTCCTGCCACCTCCACCATCTCCACAGAAAGGTAGCATGAAATTCCACCCAATCAATTCAACTTCACAACTTCTACAACTTGCATTGGCCAGGATTCGAACTCCTGATTGGAAACAAAGAACTGTGGAGGTCAGAAACAAAAGCAGAAATTCCTGGAGAAACTCGGGCAGCATCTACAGAGAGAGAGAGAGGTCAGAGTTAACGTTTCGGGTTCGTTGCCGCTTCATCAGGACTGAAGGCACTGCCTGAGTTTCGCCAGCAATTTTGCTTTTTGTTTTGACCTCCCGACGAGAGGTTGCTAACATGAGAAGTTTCAACTCTGTTTCTGTTCTGATCGATGCTGCCTGACCTGCTGAATGCTTCCAGCAGTTTGTGCTTTTATAGCCAATGGATGTGAGGCTGGAAAAGCACGGCAGGTCAGAGCATCCGAGGAGCAGGAAAGTCGGGCCGAAACGTTGACTCTTCTGCTCCTCGGATGCTGTCTGACCTGCCATGTTTTTCCAGCCTCACATCCGTTGACTCTGACATCCAGTATCTGCAGTCCTTCCAGTCTCCTAGTCTATGCTTTTATCTCAGGTTTCCAGCATCTGCGGTCTTTTCTGTTTTGAACCTGTGAACTCTGGGTTGCTAGTCCATCAATACAAACACTGAGCAAAGAGCACATTGATTTAATGAACTACTGTAAGTCCAACTCTCTCTCTTTCTCTGCAGGAGATGAAGGTGTTCCAAATAATGGGAATGGTTTAGTGGATAATCTTATGCCATCGCCTCAGAATGAAATCAGTTCATTGGAATTGCCTCCTAAGAGGACTGTTGACCCAGTCCAGGTGAAGAGCCTTGAGACCAAGCCCAGTTTAGCCGCCTTCGAACTGCAGCTCAGTCCTGCCGAGAAGTTACCCAATGGTAGTTCTGCGAGCCAAGAGATCAATGGACCAAGCCAAAGGCAATGCCCACAACCTGCAGCCGCACCGCCATCCCCGGCAAAGGAACCACCGCCTGTAGCTGCCAAACCCAGGCTGTAAGTACAGCAGTTTACTCAATCTCATCTCAGCCCTCCTTAGTTTTCAACAGAGGGTCATTGGTTTGGTGCTATCAGGGGAAAAGTTTGCTTCAGTCATGTTTTAATGTTAAAGCACATTTGGAGCACGGAGCACAACAGGTTTGACAGACTGACATCCATATGTTGAATTGCAAAAGACTTTCAGATACTTACAAGGGTTTTATGTCCAGTTTATAATTTAGCAGGTTCTCATCCTTCTCTTCTGAACACTTTCTGATTTGATTTGATTTATTATTGTCACGTACTTAGGTACAGTGTAAAGTTTTGTTTTGCTTGTAGTATAGATGGATCATTTCACACAAAGCGCATGAGGGTAATAGAACAGAACAAGGAATACAATGTTATAGCTGCAGAGAAAGTGCACAAAGGGCGAGATCAACATTAAGTTTAACGTTCGAGAGAGCTATTCAGCGATCTAATAACAGCAGGGACGAAGCTGATCTTGAATGTTTTGGTACATGTGTTTAAGCTTTTGTATCTTTTGCCTGGCAGAAGAGGTTGGAAGAGATTATAACCAGTGTGGGAGGGTTTATTGATAAAGTTGGCTACCTTCCCAAGTCATGAGAAAGATAGTTGGAGTCAGTTGATGGAAGGTTGGTCTGGGCTGTGTCCACAACTCTTGGTAGTTTCTAACAGTCCTGGGCAGAGCAGTTGCCATACCAAGCCGAGATGCATCCGGACAGACTGCCTTGTGTGGTGCATCTAGTAAGAGTCATTGTGGACATTCTGAATTTCCTTAGCCTCCTAAGGAAGTAGAGGCGTTGTTGTGTTTTCTTGACATTTGCGTCAGGTGGGTGGACCAGGACCAGGACCATCACCACCTCAGCACTATTGATACAGACAGTGGCGTGGCCTCCACTCTGCTTCCTGAAGTCAATGAGAGGCTCTTCAGTTTTGCTGACATTGAGGGAGGGATTGTTACCTTTACACCACGCCACTAAGCACTCTATCTCTTCCCTGTATTCTGTCACACCATTGTTTGAGATCCAGCCTCTAACAGTGGTGTCTTCAATTAACCGGTAGATTGAGTTAGGACGAAATGTGGCCACACAATCATGAGTGTACAGGGAGGACTGTGAGGGGCTGAGTACACAGGGAGGCCCCTGCATTGAGGGTTTTGGGAGGGGTGGTGCTGTTGCCTGTCCTCACTGCTTGCAGTCTGTGGGTCAGGAAATCAGTGATCCAGTGGCAGAGGATGGAGTAGAGACCTGAGTCTCAGAGTTTGGAGATTAGTTTGGTTGGGTTTTATAGTGTTGAAGGTGGAGCTGTGCATTGATCAAGAATTTGTTTCCATTTGTTGAACAGATCAAAAGATGAGGCCATGAATACAAAATAATGACAAGTAAATCCAGGAGGGAATTTTGCAGAAACCTCTATGCCCAAAGAGTGATGAGAATGTGGAATGTGGTAGCATGAACATCAGTTGAGACTAATAACAAATGTAGGTGCATTTAAGGGGGAAGTAGATGTGAGAGAGAGAGAGAGATAGCAGATGATGCCAATGGGAGGAGACGAGGGGACTTGAGCACGGGTTAAACTCTGACATGGAGCAGATGGGTCAGCTGAGCTGTTGATTCTATGCTTGCAATCTTCAGTCTTGAGGCTGGACTGGGAGAAGATTTGGGAATAGGAACATTGGGTCATCTTGCCAAAGTATTCCCACCTTTCTGCAATCATACCAGGTCAGTACAGTAGTGGCTATCCCTCTACTGGGAACGGGTAGACAATTAGGCCTAATGAGATTATGGCAAAGAGTTCATTAAATAAGTTACACCATTAATGTGTAAGATTAAGTGACTAAATCGAGGTTAAGATTAACTTGAAAGACCAGAGATGGTTCCTTTAGGTTTCTTTGGTCTGTCAGATTTACTGTAGGTCATCCCATTGGTGTCTGGCTGTAGCAGACTGTTGACTTACAGGACAATGTCTTGTTCTATGGTGTACAATTAGGCTGTCATTTTGTTTCAACATGTAGGATGTTTGCACATGCCACCAGGAAAGGGCTGAAGGGTTTGTTCAGCTCAACACCAATAAAGCCAAGTTAATTAGCGTAGCATTTCAATCATTTTATTAATCCTGTCCCATCAACATGATCTAGCTCATTAATTGTTCTACATGAATTACCTGCGTGTCAGCTAACAACTTGAGCCACTCCCCCGCTCTAAAATAGTTGCGGTGGATGGCATTTGTTCAAACTGAAGTGATTGGTATGTTCATTTGGCAGGCTAGCAGAAAGCTGCATTGAGTGACTGAATTCATGTGTGAGGGTGGGTGTGCATGTGTACTCACGCTTAAATGTAACCGTCTGTGTGGGTGCGTGCAAGTCTGTGTGTGTTCCTGCACCAGTCACTGTGTATGTGTCTGTACATTCCCCTCCCACAGAGATACAGTATACTGGACACCTGTCGTAGCATACAAACACTTAATGTTACCTCTACTTCAAAGGATGTTTAGCCCATTTAAAACAAATAATTTTAAAGGTGGTTAGCACTGCTGCCTCACAGCGCCAGAGACCCAGGTTCAATTCCCGCCTCAGGCGACTGACTGTGTGGAGTTTGCACATTCTCCCTGTGTCTGCGTAGGTTTCCTCCAGGTGCTCCAATCTCCTCCCACAATCCAACAATGTGCAGGTTAGGTGAATTGGCCATGCTAAATTGCCCGTAGTGTTAGGGGCAGGGTAAATGTAAGGGAATGAGTCTGGATGGGTTGCGCTTCAGTGGGTCAGTGTGGACTTGTTGGGCCGAAGGGCCTGTTTCCACACTGTAAGTAATCTAATCTAATCTAATTTAAAATTCAGGGGATGTGGGGTTTTGCAGGCCTACTTGACCTGCTCTGGACTATTTGATACAGGGAGAAGTTCCAGGATTTTGACCTAACAACACTGAAGGAACAGTGATACATTTCCAAATCAAGGTGTGAGTGACCTGGAGGGGAAATGCTGTGTCTGTTGCCTGCGTCCTTTTAGATGGAAGTGGTCACGGGTCTGTAAGGTGCTGTCTGAAGAGCTTTGATGAATTTCTGCAGTGCATCTTGTAGAGAGTGCCCACTGCTGCTACTGAGCATCGACAGTGGAGGGAGTGGACGCTTGTGGATCTGGTGCCAATCAAGTGGGCTGCTTTGTCCTGGATGGTGTCAAGCTTCGTGAGTGTTGTTGGAGCTGCACCCATCCAGGCAAGTGGAGAGTACTCCATCACACTCCTGATTATGTCGTGTAGATGTGGGACTCTGTTAGGGAAGACAGCATTCCCAGCCTCTGAACTGCTGTTGTAGCCAGATATTGCATACACAGCTAGTCCAGTTCAGTGTCTGGGCGAAAGTGAGGACTGCAGTTGCTGGAGATTAGAGTCAAGAGTGTGGTGCTGGAAAAACAAAGCGGGTCAGGCAGCATCCGAGGAGCAGGAAAAGCGACATTCAGGCAAAAGCCCTTTGTCAGGAATGAATCCTGATTGTGAATATTTCTGTTCAAATCCTAAGGAGTGTAAAAATGCCTCAATACTTGAACAGTCTGGAAATCCTTCCCTGAGACTTAAGCTGCTGGAAATCCAGCATCCAGTATCTTCCTTTCTTACGTATCTCTTGAATACAGTGTAAATAGAAATCGGACAGCAGACTGATGTTTATCAGATATGGTGTTTAATTCTGGCAGGGCCGGATGCTCAAGGGCTGTTTAAACATGTGCGTAAGTCCGAGTCACAAATGATAAGGTTTCAATACTCAGCCCAAACCACTGAGGATGGTGCAAACCTGAAATAAATAAAGCACGCCAACAAATAGAGAAACCTGGGAGGTCTTGCAGCATTTCTGAAGAGAGAAGGAGAGTGAACATTTTGAGTCCTATCCAACTTTTGTTCAGAACAGGAGTTCAGTAATGTGCAATAGGAACTACTGCACCTTTCAAAGCCTGTGGCCCTCTCGGAGTCTCTTTACATCTATCAGAGTAAAGTTAATGCCATACACTTTTGTCAATTTTTTAGAATGTCATGCATGTGACAACCAGTTTGTGGACAACTCCATGTTGTAGTTTGCCATGTCACTGCGTTTCCCTCAAAGCCTTGGGCCTCAGGGCTTTGTAACCCAACCAGAATAAACCATCTGTATTTAATCCTTTCGCCCAGCTGAGGTAAACCCTACTGTTTATATCTGGTCTTGTTTTGGCACCATTGCCCACTATGTTCTGCACTTTAGCCACAATTGAGGTCATTGGGAGGGGAACGCAGAGGAGGGGAGTCACTGTAGGGTGGGGAGTTGGGAAACAGAGGGGGAAGGTGCCATTAGGGATTGTGTGCAGATGTGTAGACTCGTACCCACCTCTACCACTGCAAGCAATGGCTTGTCAGGTCTTTAACAAAGGAAACCATGTCTCTGATTGAATAACGTAATGATACAGATTAAAATATGTTAATGGGCCATGCATTCCAAATCCTAATTAGTTGTTGCATTAAAACTTGTTTTTTGCTCATGCCCTCTCTGATGCTTTTGTCCCCTGTGGTCGTTCAGTTAGCAGAAACTATGTCTTCACTTTTAAACTATCTAAACTTGCATGATACTTTTATCAAATCTTCTCTTCGCATTCTCTGCTCATAAGCAGACAACTCCATCATTTTTATTAAATCTTTCACAGGATGTGGCCGTTGTTGACTGGGCCTGTATTTATTATTCAACCATTTAACTGCTTTTGATAAGGGTGGCTTTGAACAGCCTTCTTAAACCTCATAGAGTCCTTGTGATGTTGGGGCACCCACAATGCCATTAGGGAGGGAGTTTCAGGATTTTGACCCAGTGATACTGAAGGGACGGTGATATATTTCGAATTCAGGATGGTGAGTGTCTTGGAGAGGAACTTGCAGGTGGTGGGTGTTCCTCTGTATCTGTTGCCCATGTCCTTCTAGATGGAAGTGGTTTGGAAGGTGCTGTCCGAGGGGCCTTAGCAAACTGCTGCATTTTGTAGGTGTTACACACTGCTGTTACTGAATGTTAGTGGTGGCGGGAGTGAATGTTAAAGATGATGTATGTGGGGGCCTGTCAAACGGACTGCTTTCCCCCGGATGGTTCCTTCACCCTCCTGACTGTGCCTTGTGAAGGGTGAACAGGAGGTGAGTTATTCCAAGCTAAGTGACTCCAAAGAAGTCTTATCACTTTCTGTGAATAACATCAAACTGCAGATGCTGAATATTTGAAGTGAGCACTCAGAATGCTGGAGAAGTATTAAAGGAGAGAAAAGAGGAGCCGGAGTAGGCCATTCAGCCCTTTGAGCCTGTTTCGCCATTCAATATGATCGTGGCTGATCATCCAACTTAGTCCTTGTTCCCATTTTCTCCCCAGCCCCTTTAGCCCTCAGAACTATGTCTAACTCCTTAAAAACACTCAATGTTTTGGCCTCAACTACTTTCTGTGGCAGCGAATTCCACAGACTCACCACTGTCTAGGAGAAGAAATTTCTCCTTGTCTTAGTACAAAATGGTCTCCCCTTTATCCTTAGACTGTGACCCCTGGTTCTGAATTCCCCAGTCACCAGAACATTGACAGCATCTGTGGAGAGAGAAGCAGGGTCAACGTTTCAAGTCCGATGTGACTCCAGACTGTCAAAGTTCCTCTCTCTCCCCACAGATGCTGTCAGACCTGCTGAGTTTCTCCAACATTCTCTGTTTTGGGCCAGTTTAAAGGGTTGACTAGTTTTCAGGCCACTCATAGCCTGCAGGATATTGATCAGAGGCCCTGGGATTGCTTGGAGGTGACCAGGCAAGGTGAAAGAATTATTAAGAAGGCTCATATGTTTATAAATAAAAAATAAAACCAAAAGGGAGTGATGCTATACCTCGACAAATCATTGATCAGAATATATTTGGAATATTGTGTACAGTTCTGGTTGCCCCATTTCAGGAAGGATGTGGAAGCATTGGAAAAGGCGCAGAGGAGATTTACCAGGATGTTGCCTGGTCTGGAGGAAAGGTCTTATGAGGAAAGGCTGAGAGACTTGAACCTGTTCTCATTGGCAAGAAAAAGGCCAGGAGAGGATTTGATAGAGACATACAAGATGATCAGAGGATTAGATAGGGTAAACAGTGAAAGTCTTCTTCCTAGGCTGATGATGTCAGTGTGTATGAGAGGGCATAACTACAAACTGAGGGGTGATAGATTTAAGACAGGTGTCAGAGGCAGGTTCTTTATGCAAAGAGTGGTAAGGGCGTGGAATGCTCTACCTGCTAATGTAGTCAACTCAGCTTCATTAGGGAGATTGAAACAATCCTTGGATAAACACATGGATGATGATGGGATAGTGTAGGGGGACGAGCTGAGAATAGTTCACAGGTCAGCACAGCATTGAGGGCCGAAGGGCCTGTTCTGCGCTGTATCATTCTGTGTTCTATGTTCTAAAGCCCTGGAGACAGTGCAAAGGAGATTTACTAGAATGATACCAAGGATGAGAGATTTTAGATACAGGGAAGGATGTAAGAAATGGGTCTCATTCTCCTTATAGGAGAGAAGATTAAGAGGTGACCCCACTGAGGTGCTGAAAATTATGAACAATATTCTATATCCACTAGTGGGTATGTCAGTAACGAGGAGTCACAATTTCAAGCTGTTCAGCAGGAGAGCTCGGAAGGTGATGAGGAGTAACTTCTTCACTCTGAAAGTTGTTAGGATTTGGAATGCACAGTCTGGGAGAGTGGTGGAGGAAGATTCCACTGGAGGTTTCAAAGAAGATTGATAGGGACATACAGTGTGGAAACAGACCTTTGACCCAACTCATCCATGCCAACCTGATATCTTACATTAGTCTAGTCCCATTTGCCAGCACCTGGCCCATATCCCCCTTCCTATTCATATACCCATCCAGATGCCTTTTAAACGTTATAATCATACCAGCCTCCACCACTTCCTCTGGCAGCTCAGTCCATACACGTTCCACTCTCTGTGTGAAAAAGTTGCCCCTTTTAAATCTTTTGCCTCTCACCTTCAAACTATGCCCTCTAGTTTTGGACTCCCCACCACTATTTGGTTGATAGTGATGAAGGGCTACAGAGTTAGGGCTGGAGAGTGGGACTGGCTAGGCAGCTGTTTCCAGAGCTTGTACACACCCAATGGGTTGAATGGCCTCCTATACCGTATATTCTTGATTCTAACACAACTGAATGTCAAGAGATGATCTCTCTTAGTTTCTCCAGTTTGTCCAAGTACTAGATTGGTCAGAGTATTGAGTACAGGAGTTGGGAGGTCATGTTGCAGGAAGTTAGGCCATTTTTGGAATATTGCGTGTAATTATTGGTCCCCTTCCTATCAGAAGGATGTTATGAAACTTGAAAGGGCTTAGAAAAGATTTACAAGGATGTTGTCAGGGTTGGAGGATTTGAGCTATTTATAGCAAAAATTTGCAGTGTGATGTAACTGAAATTATACATTGAAAAATTTATTGTCTATACTGCAAATCTTTGCTATAAATTCTGTGTTATGATCGAGCTCTCCACAATCACCTGATGAAGGAGCGTCGCTCCGAAAGCTAGTGTGCTTCCAATTAAACCTGTTGGACTATAACCTGGTGTTGTGTGATTTTTAACTTTGATTGATGGCGTACTCATAGATGTGAGAGGATTAGCACACCCAGGCCAAGGGATCCATTTCCAAACTTACAAAACAAACTCCAGCTGCAGTATAAAGACAAATGGTGCCCTGTGCTACTGGCCCACCTACAATTCGCTTCAAACTAGAGCCACGTGCAAGTCCCTTGGGCAGGGTGAGCAACCTTCCAGGATTTTACAGGACCACCTTATATTAGAGATAGTTGTCCTATGTGCTGAGTTGTTTGGTTTTGGGATGTCCATTGCCATGTCTTTTCTAATGGTTGATATTTGTAGTTATGTAGTACGCACCTGTGTTCTCAGAAACTCAGAAAGATAGGAAGTCGGAGCAGGATTCTGGGCAGCTGACCTTCCAGAGCTCCCACAGTCCCACAAACCCATGGGCAGCCGCTACACACGCCAGCCCTCGCATTCTGTTTGTTTGGCTCCCATGCCTAAGTGTCCATTAACTTTCTCCTGCGGGTATTGGTCACACTGCCTAAAACTGAGTCAGCTACAAGATCAAAGAGACCTAGCAGTGCAGAGTCACAAATAGACAGGATAGTGAAGAAGGCGTTTGGAACACTTGCTTTTATTGGTGAGTGCATTGAGTGTAGGAGTTGGGATGGAATGTTGCGACTGTACAGGACATTAGTTGGGCCACTTTTGGAAAACTGCGTTCAATTTCTGGTCTCCCTGCTACAGAAAAGATGTTGTGAAATTTGGAAGTTTCAGACAAGATTTACAAAGAGGTTGCCAGGGTTGGAGTGTTTGAGTGATAGAGAGAGGCTAAATAGACTGGGGCTGTTTTCCCTGGAGCGTCAGAGGTTGAGGGGTGACCTTATAGGGGTTTATAAAATCATGAGGGTCATGGATAGGGTAAGTAGACAAAGTCCTTTCTCCGGGATAGGGGAGTCCAGAACTAGAGGGCATAGGTTTAGGGTGAGAGGGGAAAGATAGAAAAGGAACCTAAGGGGCAATGTTTTCACGCAGTGGGTGGTACGTGTATGGAATGAGCTGCCAGAGGGAGTGATGGAGGCTGGTACAATTACAATATTTAAAAGGCATCTGGATGGATATATGAATAGAAAGGGTTTAGAGGGATATGAGTCAAAAGGGATTAGGTTAGTTTAGGAGATCTGGTCAGTATGGGCGAGTTGGACCAAAGGGTTTGTTCCCGTCCTGTCCAACTCTATGGCTCCATGACACAGTACCTTTAAAACTGTTTTCCCAATGTAAGCAACTTAAAACTAGGCCCATTACTCAAACATCTCAAAACTCAGTTATTTGCCTGTGTGCAAATATCTGAGTACTCAGTACTTTTGGCATTGATAGCCAGCTTAGTGCCGACAGTCTGTGGTTTTTGATTCACTCTGTGAAGAACCTGTCAAACCCCTCTGTACTTCCTGCCTGGCTCTCCAAATGAAGTTTATACTGACCTTTCCAAACACTTGAGCTGTGTCAGTGTAGTTCATGGTATTTCTGTGAAGGCCAGTCAAGCACACAGGCACAGTCAAACACACACACACTTGTATTGCGAGAACTTGCGTTGATATAGCGCCTTTTACATTGTTTACCTCCCCAGCAGCATGACCAATCAAAATTTCACACTGATCCAAATAAAGTGATATTAGGACAGGTGATCAAAAGGAGCAAGATAAGAGGCTTAGGAATGCAATCCTGGAATTTGCTGAATACCACAAGATGTAGGAGCAGGAAATAGGCCATTCAACACAATGAGTTTAGTCCATCATTTAGTGAGGTCACGGCAGATCTGATAGTACGCAACTCCACTTTCCTGCCTTTTCCTCATAACCTTCGATTCCTTTCCTGATTAAAAATCTGTCCATCTCAGCCTTGAATAAACTTAATGACCCAGGAATGAAAGGAGATGTTAAGATACAGGCTGCAGTCTCATTGTTACTGGGGAAAGTCATGATCTGTCTGCACAGGAATATAACTGCAGATTGGTATGGATTGGGTGACATGTTGTAGACCAACAATTTGTCTTGAGAAAGCTCCTTCAAAGTGAAGGCTGAGAAATAAAAACTAAAGGCAGAAGGTAGGGGCGGCAAGGTGGCTCAGTGGTTAGCACTGCTGCCTCACAGCACCAGGGACCCAGGTTCAATTCCAGCCTCGGGCTACTCTCTGTATGGAGTTTGCACATTCTCCCCATGTCTGCGTGGGTTTCCTCCGGGTGCTCCGGTTTCCTCCCACAGTCCAAAGATGTGCAGGTTAGGTGAATTGGCCATGCTAAATTGCCCATAGTGCTCAGGGATGTGTAGGTTAGGTGCATTAGTCGGGGAAATGTAGAGTAATAGGGTAGGAGAATAGGTTTGGGTGGGATACTGTTGGGGCGGCACGGTGGTTCAGTGATTAGCACTGCTACCTCACAGCACCAGGGACCCGGGTTCAATTCCAGCCTCGGGTGACTGTCTTTGTGGAGTTTGCACATTCTCCCTGTGTCTGCGTGGGTTTCCTCCAGTTTCCTCTTACAGTCCAAAGATGTGCAGGTTAGGTGAATTGGACATGCTAAATTGTCCGTAGAGTTAGGTGTATTAGTTAGGGGAAATGGGCCTGGGTGGGTGTGGACGAGTTGGGCCAAAGGACCTGTTTCCACACTGTAGGGAATCTAATCTAATCCTAAAACATTGCTTCCGAGGTCTTGAGCAGGGTTCAGTGTGGCTGGCTTCACAGACAGAAGAATTATATGACTCAAAAAGCAGTACAGACGGCCTGAATGCACAGAATGCTGCCAGTGAGAAGTGTAGGTCACAACATCAGCTTCCCATTGACACTGGGTGTGCACACCTTGCTATGACACGGACAGGATGAGCTTCCCATTGGCGCTGGGTGTGCACACCTTGCTATGACATGGACAGGATGAGCTTCCCATTGGTGCTGGGTGTCTCCATCCAGCCCAAGGTTAGTGAACCCTGATGTGTCACAACAGACACTGTTCCCATCATCCCCTTTCACATAGGGTCGGGTGCAGTGGGACAGAGGGCTTTTAGATTCTGAGAATGCAAAGGTTCTTTCACCAACTGCACATTTTCTGTAGCAGTAGAAATCAATGCCCTTATATACAAAGGCAAGAATTCAGAACAGAGGAAGGACACTCAGCTCCTTGAGCCTGCCTTGGTTGGTCTGATAATTCCACATTCCTGACCACACTCAATACTCTCTCACCCTCTTGTTTATTAACATCTGCTCCCTCCACCACCAACGCTCAGTAGCAGCAGTGTATACTATCTACAAGATGCGCTGCAGAAATTCACCAAGGCTCCTTAAGAGAGCACCTTCCATCTAGACAGGCAGCACATACATTAGAACACTATCACCTGCAGGGCTCCCTCCAAGCCACTCACCATCCTGACTTGGAGATATATCGCTGTTCCTTCAGTGTCACTGGCTCAAAATCCAGGAATTCCCTCCCCAAGGCCGTTGTGGGTCAACCCACAGCAGGTGGACTTCAAGAAAGCAACTCACTACCACCTTCTCAAGGACAACTAGGAACGGGCAATAAATGCTGTCCAAGACAGCGTGCCTTGAATGATTTTTTAAAAATCTTTCTACCTCTGCCTTAGAAAGGTAGAAGGACTTTGTTTCTACTGTGTTTCGAGGACGAGAGTTCGAAAGACACACAGTTCTCTGTCAGAAAAGGATTTTCCTCAGGTCCATCTGATGTGGGCAAGTTCTGACTTTTACCAAGTAACCCCTGGTTCTAGATTACCCAAATGTCCCTTTCTTGCAGTGAGGACCCCTCAGGGCCTTTTGTGATTCAATCCTATTGCCTGTTACTCTTGTAAACACCAGCAGTTACAGTCTTAGTCTGTCCTATCTTACCTCATGCCCATTCCAAGTAGTAATCCAATAAATCTTCGCTGAACTGTTTACACCCTTTCTTAAATCAGGAGACTGCCACTGCACAAACTACCTCAAATACAGCCTCATCAGTGTATAGCTGAAGCAGATCCTCCATTCTTTTGTATTCAACTCTGCCACAATAAATTGGACCGTCTATTAGCTTTGGCATTGTGGGTCAAAATCCTGGAATTCCCTCTGTAAGAGCATTGTGGTTGGTTCCTGAACCACATGGAGTGGTTCAAGAACACAATTTCCTCACGGACGCTACATTCTATACGTGATATTCTTTTTTTAAAAGACAAACTTGCAGCTTGATTATAGTAAAATGTTTCAAGGCACTTCAGAGCATCAAACAAACATTGACACTGAGCCAAGTGTGGAGATATTAAGATGGATGACCAAATGTTCATCCGTAAAGGGTTAGCTGTGCAGGAACGTCTTCAAAGAGGAGTGCTGACTGGATGGGGCTTAGGGAAGGACTTGGGCTTGAAACAGCTTAAGTGACTAAAATCAGAGGGATACATAAGAGCCCAGAAATGAGGATACACAAGGGCCATGCCTATGGAACATTGTCCTTCGAATGTAACCCGGAAGTGCTAGCAATCTTCACAGGATTTTGTATGAGTCTGGATCACACCGGGAGCACTGCATTGTACCATCTTTCGAAGGAAACATTAACACGTGGCCCTATCTGTCATTTCTTTGAAGCCGGTAACAATGATCCACTTGTGCCTTACACAATGGAGCTCCCTTCTCCTAGCTTCCTGGTCAAAGTCCCATCTTCAACAAACAGTGTCAATAATCCAGATCAACTGGACCTTGGTCTTATTCACTGCCAGTGGGACCTTGACATAAACTTGCGCAGTTATTAATTGATAACAAGCTGCTTTTGTACTTCCCAGGGATTTGCAAAATGGTCTCAAGGTTCAGGTTCTCTTTCCAATTGCGAAAGGTATAATTTCTCCCCCTCAACTACAAATAATTTCCCCATCTCAACAACAAACAATTACCCCCTCACAATCATAAACGATTACCCCGTCACAACCACAAACAATTACCCCCTCTCAACAACAAACAATATCTCCTCTCAACAATAAACAATTGCCCCCTGTCAACAACAATTTCTCCTCTCAACAATGACCAGGAAAAAACTTTGAGACTGAAGCCACACCACAATAGAAGCTCTACCCCTCCTGAAGCTATACAGATATATTTCTTAGTAAGAGGTCCCAGGAAATGACAGTATGTGTGCCAGATGTCATAGCAGGACAGAGAGCTGTGGTTAGTTGCTGGCTTCTGTGAAAAGCAGTTTGCCTAAACCTTAGTTCCTTACTGTTCCCAGTGTTTGCTGCAGACACGTGGTGAGTCATGCAGACTCTCCAAGTCAGCTGTATAAACAAACACTTAGTCACTAAAAGCAGGCTAAATTCATGTGCTTTGCTTCCCGAGGTGAACTTTGCAGCTAATCGCTGTAAATGTTGCATCCAACCATCCTTTGTGTAAATTTTAGCTCAGTTTGATCGATCCAGGGGCTGATAACCATCTGGAATCTCCGCACTCTGCAAGTTGAGGCCTTGAGTGGATTCTTGAGTGGAGTTCACTGGCAGTCCTGCCTTCAGCTGCTGGCGCCAACTTATTAGAATGCCCTCCTGAAAATAGCTTAAACTCTGTCCACCTTTCCTGCACTCAAAACCTAACCTTTTAACCAATCACCTCTCCTTACCTTCTCTTTATGTGATTTAGTGTCAAAATTAGATTGATAGCGTTCCAGGGAAGCACTCTGGGTCATTTCCTTTCTTGTTAAAAATGCCTCTTCCCTCCCCACTCTCAATCTGCCCCCTCCAACGCTCCCATTCCCATCTCTCCACCCGTCCCCACCTTGATCCCAATCTCTCCCCCAATTCCAACTGCGTGTGTGTGTGTGTGTGTGTGTGTGTGTGTGTCCGCGCCTCCACCAACAACCCCTCCCCCCATCACATCTAAGTGCGTGCAGGTCCAATTCAAAATGGTGCCCGGTGCATGTGCATTGGTGTCTACAAACCAGTCGAGATAGATTCCCGATCGGATGGGGAATCATGGTTGCTGGGGAGAAGGCAGGACTGTGGAGATGAGGATTGAGGGATGATCCATGATCCTATCGAAAGATGGAACAGGCTTGATGGGCCGAGCGGCCTACTCCTGTTCCTATTTCTTTCTTTCTAACTTAATACCAAGTGCTAGCTCCGCCCATGTACACAGTTTGAGAGGATGATCGAAGCAGATTAAAGAGTAACTCTTACACGTGTTGTAATGACAGCCACTACCAGCTGGTGCTTAGAGAGGTTTGGTACCACCTTCGTTACTCATTGGCATGGTCTTGAGGCCATACTCCGGTGTGGAATCGAGGGGAATCAGCAGGACGTCTTAATGAGAAGATGTAGATCCTTGATGGACAAAATGACCTACTCCTGCCCCTACTTCTGATGGTTTTATAAAGAAAGGCACTCACACCGAGAGAAAATCTGCCTCCCACATTTTGCTAATCTGCCTCCCACATTTTCCACACAGCCGAATGGGAAACGGGTGAAGCGTGTTGGCAGGCTTGTTTGCAGTTCCTCCAAATCTGTTTCTCTCTGAAGCCATGGCTGAAGGAGTGCCATTTTGTCCCACTTACAGATGGGCTGTTAGAAGCAAGGACTCATGTCCATGAGGCACAATGGCTCATTGGTTAGCACTGCAGCCTCACAGCACCAGGGACCCGGATTGGATTCCAGCCTCAGGCAACCGTCTGTGTGGAACCTGCATTATTCTCTGCATGGGTCTGCATGGGTTTCTGCTGGGTGCTCCGGTTTCCTCCCGCAGTCCAAGGATATATAAGTTGGGGCGGATTGACCATGCTAAATTACCCCATAGTGTGCAGACTAGGTGGGTTAACTATGCTAGGACTGGTAGTGGCTGTCATTACAACATGTGTAAGAGTTACTCTTTAATCTGGTTCGATCATCCTCTCAGGCCGTGTACATGGGCAGGAGCTAGCTCACCGGTATTAAGTTAGAAAGAAAGACTAGGTGGGTTACAGGGATAGGGTGGGATATTCTTCAGAGGACTGGTGTAGACTCAATGGTCTCTATCTGCACTGTAGGGATTCTATGGTTCTATTCAATGTTAAAGATGCTACAGGCACTATATTCTAAAAGAGGAGGGAATATTTCCCTAAATCACTCATAAACAGATGATCTGGTGACTGCTCAGGAGTTGCTGTATGTAAATTGGCTGCATTTCTTGCATTCCTCCATACGTAATTGCCTGTCTGATGCTATGGTGGTATCTGGAGGTTTGAGTCATAGAAACCCTACAGTGTAGAAACAGGTCCTTCAGCACAACAAGTCCACACCAACCCTCTGAAGAGTATCCCACCCAGACCCATTCCCCTCCTACTCTACATTACCCCTGACTAATGCACCTAATCTGCACATCCCTGAACACTACAGTCAACTTAGCATGGCCAATTCACTTAACCTGCACATCTTTGGAGTATGGGAGGAAACCGGAGCACCCAGAAGATACCCATGCAGACGTGGGAAGAATATGTAAACTCTACACAGACAATTGCCTGAGGATGGAATCGAACCCAGGTCCCCGGTGCTGTGAGGCAGCAGTGCTATCCACTGAGCCACCGTGCCTCCCACGACTGTAGGTTAGGAATGTACTTTCAGTGGAAGTGGAGGGCGGAGCTGGCGCTCAGCAATTGTTCCTCCCTCAGGGTCACACCTTTGTCTTATGTCTGGTTTTTCCTGAGGTCTGAAGGACAGCGATGTCAGGGTCAGATGGGAATCCCTGGAGCCCATGCTTACCAGGAGCCAGATTGTGGGAGGCAGATGTCCCACAGGTGGCACCAGTGGGCTTACCAATGTATTGAGGACACCAGGCCACATTGCAGTGCTGCCCCTTGAAGAGTTTCACTGTGCCCCTCTGCCCCAGGTGGGTGTTTATTTGACACTGTTGACCATTGTGGCCTGCCTAACCACATTCTGGCCTACCTTGGGAGAACCTCCAGGGAGACATCCTGATTGGTACTTACCCTCCCAGCTCTGTGTTCACTATTCCAGGGTAGGCCGAGAAAACTCCGACTGTGATGTGGGACATTGAGCCTACCTGGAATTTTCTATAATTCATTCTTCTTTGGGAGAGTATTTTGCGGGAGTCGGGATGACAGGTTGTCTTTTGTTTGTCCCCACTCTTGACAGATAAAGTCACCATAACCTTAACCAGTCTGACCTCTTTTAGAGTCATAGAGTCATATAGCACAGAAACAGGCACTTCGGTCCAACCAGTCCATGCCAACAATAATCCCTAACTAATCTAGTCCCACCTTCCTGCTCTTTCCCCATATCCCTCCAAACCTTTCCAATTCATGTATCCATCCAAATGCCTTTTAAACGTTGTAATTGTACCTGCACCCACAGCTTCCTCTGGAATGCATTCCACAGAAGAGTAAAAACATTGCCTCTTATGTCTTTTCTTAATTTCTCTGCTCCTATCTTTAAAATGTGCCCCCTAGTCCCCTAGTTGGGGAAATGACAACTCCCATCAACTCTATCTACATCTTTCATTATTTTATAAACTTTATCAGGTCACCTCTCAGTCTCCTACACTCAAGTGAAAAAGTCCCGGCCTATCCAGCCTTTCTTTGTAACATAAACCTTACCTACCTGGCAACATTTTGGTAAATCTCTTCTGAACTCTCTCTAGCTTGATCATATCCTTCCTATAACAGGGCAACCAGAACTGAACACTGTATTCCAGAAGAGCCCTCAACATAACAGGGTGAAAGTGAGGACTGCAGATGCTGAAGATCAGAGTCAAGATTATAGTGGTGTTGGAAAAGTACAGCAGGTCAGGCAGCATCCGAGGAACAGAAGTGATGAAAGGCTGAAACATCGATTTTCCTGCTCTTCGGATGCTGCCTGACCTGCTGTGCTTTTCCAGCACCACTCTAATCTTAACCCCAACATAACATCCCAACTCCTACACTGAAAGGACTGAGCAATGCAGCTGAGTGTGCCAAATGCCTTTTTAACCACCCTGTCTATATATGATGCAATCTTTAAAGAATTACGTACCTGCACCCAATGGTCCCTTTGTTCTACAACACTTCCCATTACTCATTACATTCTCATTAGAGTGTGTGTGTGAGAGAGAGAGAGATGATTAGTGGTTTAGCCTGAGCATCACCACACCTCAGGAGAGGTTGAGAAGATGGGACTTTCATGTTGGCATCTGTCCATGCAGGAATTGAATGCATAAGATTGATATCACTCACTAGCTGTCCAACCAAGGTAAACCCACCCCAACCTCAGCAATCCATCATGTCTGACCCCTGTTAATCATAGAATTGTGGAATCCTTTCAGTGTGGAAGCAGGCTAATTGGCCCATCGAGTCTGCACCGCTCCTCTGAAGAGTATCCCACCCAGACCCTCCATCCTACCCTATCCCTGTAATCCTGCATGGCCAATCCACCTAACCTACATATCTTTGGACTGTGGGAGGAAATCCGCACAGACATGGGGAGAATGTGAAAACTCCACAGAGAAAGTCGCTTGAGGGTGGAATCGAACCTGGACCCCTGGCGTTATGAGGCAGCATGTTGTGGATGAAGCCTAACCATTTTTCTGAAACTGCAGTTCTTGGTTTCCTTCACACCGAAGGGGCAGCTGTTGTTCACAGTCCCTCAGCTCGGACCTGATGTTTACTTCCTACACGGGGTATGGGTGTTGCTGCCAAGGCCAGTTACAGCAACTTGTGAGACCACTTGCAGAGGGTCACTGCCCTTCTATGAAGGGCATTAGTGAACATTAGCACAAGCAGAGCTAGTTTCATGCTCACCAACTGTCAATTCTAGATTTATTTATTGAAATTAAATCCTACCAGATACTGTGATGGGATCTAAACCCCAGTTTCCAGAGCAGATTCTCCAGACCACTCAACCAGCCACATTCCTGAAATAACTCTACTGAGGCCAATCTCCCATCACCAAGGCACTCTTTATTTACACATGAACTGTCCCTGACTTTAGACCTGCCTTCTCCCAGAATGTCAGTATCTCTGACATTCTCCTTTTTATTTGTCAGCCAGAGCTCCCTGATTGGGGCTGGTAATGTGGTCCAATCAGGGAACTCATATTCTATGAGGACCACCTAGCTGACATCATTGCAGTCACTTACCAGGGGGTGGGATAAGGCAGTGAAGCAGGACTTAGCTGTGCACTTGAGGATATCTACTACAAGCCCTTCATCCCTGCGATTGTTCTTATAACCCTCCAAGGCCAACATGCCCTTCGTTAGATTCGGGACCAAACTGCTTACAATATTCCAAATGCATTCTGAGCAAATTCTTATTCAGCACTACCTACTGGCTCCTTCGAAATGAATACCAACATTACATTTACCTCCCTAACCACTGATGAGGGGTTGTGGGGGCATGTGAGGGTGGGGGAGTGGGAAAGTTGTATGGATGGACCCTTCACAGTTGGGCATCAGGCGCAAGAGGGGAGTGGTTCCCACCACGTCCCATCATCCTGCTCTCACCTCATAAGTCTACCAAGCCCCCCCAATTCTCGTTGCCGTCTTCCCTCAGCTTGGGTGTGGGGCCCCTCAGCAACATTCAGTGTCTGGCGTGTGTGTGTGTTACCACTAGCAACCACTGCTCCCACCTCCCAGTGGCGATGGGAATGTTTCCATTTTCTGATTGGCCAGTAGATCTCCAGACCTCGGCCAATGAGGACCCTGCTAATGAAGGGGTAGGGGGTTTGTGGTTGGCAAATTGACGCAGGCTGGCAGAATGCCAGGCTGACGTGTCATCACTGGGATGGACCTATAAACTGCCCAGCAGAGTCTGCGCTGTGGACTTCTCATTACATTCACAGAGTTCAACAGCATTCGTTCCCCTGAGTTTCAGTTACTCACATTCTAATATAAGTCAGGAATTCTGTGATTTGTCATTCCACAACCTTGGAACTGAAATGACAGCTTGGCTGCATTGAAACAGTAATCAGTACAGTCTTGACAGTAACTCACTTATCCTTTTGTCTACAACTTAAATTGTGACTCACTGTTTTCCCCTCGGTGAGACTTCACTGTGAATTTATTTGTGGGTGAGTTCAGGAGAAGGAATATATTTCAGGGGAATGCACCATGTAATTTTTAATTATCATGACAGCATCAGTAACTCCCAAACACACAAAGAAAGACTTGCATTTAAATAGTATCTTTCAAAACCATGGGGTGTGCCAAAGGTCTTCAGAGTCAGTGAAATACTTTTGAAGTGCAGTTCTTAAGACCATAAAAAAAAGATTGGAAGTAAGGCCATTCAGTCCATCGAGCCCACTCCGCCATTCAATCATGGCCGATGGACATTTCAACGCCTCTTACCGCACTCTCCCCATAACCCTTAATTCCTCGCGAGATTAAGAATTTGTCAATCTCTGCGTTGAAGGCATTTAACGTCCCGGCCTCCACTGCACTCCGTGGCAATGAATTCCACAGGCCCACCACTCTCTGGCCGAAGAAGTGTCTCATTTCCATTTTAAATTGTTCCCCTCTAATTCTAAGGCAGTCCTAGTCTCCGCACCTCCCCTCTCCCTCCCTCCCCACCCTGCATTCCCCCTTTCTAAGCCATGCATTATCTTGTAAGTTTCTATTCGGTCTCCCCTCAACTTTCTGAACTCTAATGAATACAATCTCAAATACAGTCCCCTTGTCCTGTCAGATATTTGATTTGACTTGATTTATTATTGTCACACGTACCTAGACACAGTGAAAAATGTTGTTTTGCATGCAATGCAGACAGACCATACCATACAAAGTGCATTAGGGTAATGTAACAGAGCAAGGACTACAATATTACAGCTGCAGACAAGGTGCACAAACAGTGAGATCAACAGTAAATTTGAAATTTGAGAGATTCATTCATCAGTCTATTAACAGCAGGGAGGAAGCTGTTCTTGACTCTGTTGGTACGTGTGCTTAAGCTTTTACATCTTCCGTTTGACAGAAGAGGTTGGAAGAGATTGTAACTGGAGTGGAACAGATCTTTGATGATGGGTGGTGCTGGAAAAGCACAGCAGGTCAGGCAGCATCTGAGCAGCAGGAGAGTCGACGTTTCGGGCAAAAGCCCTTCATCAGGAATGCATCGGTTTTTCTGCTCCTCGGATGCTGCCTGACCTGCTGTGCTTTTCCAGCAGAACTCTGATCTAAACTCTGGTTTCCAGTATCAGTAGTCCTCACTTTTGCTGAGGTCTTTGATGAGGTTGGCTGGCTTCCCAGGGCAGTGAGGACTATAGATGGAGGGAAGGCTGGCTTGTGCAATGGACTGGGCTGTGTTCAAAACTCTCTGTGGTTTCTCACAGTCTTGTGCAAAGCAGTTGCTGTATCAAGTCGTGATGCACCTGGATATAATGCTTTCGATGGTGCAACAATAAAAACTGGTGAGAGTCTTTATGATCATGCTGAATTTCTGTAGCCTACTGAGGAGGTAGAGGAAGTTGTTGCGCTTTCTTGAATGTAGCAGCAAAGTGGGTGGACCAGCACATTTATTGGTGATCAACAATATGTGACAGCTTAATCAGTTATTAAAGGTTTTGAAGCAAACTCCTTTTTATAAACAGTATGACACAGTTGATGTGGGCACTCTGTTGCCCTCGCCCAATTCCCAACTTGGTGGCCGTGAAAATGTAACAAGAGCAGGACTTGCTGGAGAAACTCAGCTGCCTCCGCGGAGAGAGAAACAGAATTAGCGTTTCGGGTCTTGGCGTTCTGTGGAAGGGTGACTGGACCCGAAATGTTAACTCTGCTTTCTCTCTCTGTAGATCTGCTGAGTTTCTCCAGCAGTTTCTGATTTCCAACATCTGGGGCTCTATAGGGGCCTTTCTTTGTTAAACAAGGGAAGTGACCCTACATTTCCCAGCCCGCTGATTGCCATCGTGAAGAATGGGAGGCTGCTGCTCCCTTCCTTCCCATCGCTGTCCCAGAACAAACCTCCACTGAAGACCTCATCTTGCAGGGCACCTGAAACCATGATTACCGCGGGCAAGTTCATTCAGTCGGGGCCACAAGTTGATTCCCCAGGAACCGGACACATGCAGATGGTGCCTGTTCACACTGAAAGTCTGACGTGGCACAGAGTTTTGAGATGAGGAGGGTGGGGGGGGGGGGGGGGGGTTGCTAACTCATCAAGCTGCATCTGAGCAGCAGAATGTCAGTCCAAATAGTTCAACAAATCCCGGTGCGGCAGATGACTGGGTGGGACTTTTATTGATTGATCGGCAGAGCGTGCGTGCCCCAGTTGTAAGAAAACGTCCAAGAGTTGATCTCAAAAATGAAGCAGCAACATCAGGACTAATGCCCGAGGAAGTGCAATTGGGCAAAGAACTGCAGATACTGAAGGCCTGAAGCAAAAACAGAAATCGCTGAAGAAACTCGTCAAGTCTGGCAGCCTCTGTAGAGAGAGAAATAGAGTTAACGCTTCAAGGCGAGTGACCCTTCTTCAGAACTGATAGTAGCTCAGAAAATGGGCTGACGACAGGGGAATGGGGGAGAAGGAGTGGGGAGATAAATGGAAACAGAGCCCAGAGAGACAGAAAGGAAATTAGCCAGGGAAGGGCACAATCTAATAACGGGGCCAATAAGTAGCTGAAAATAGGTTGACTTTGAGGTGACATATATACAGAGACAAATTTCAGGGCCGTGTGCAAGGATGCCTGCCTTATACACAAGGATCTTGCTATCAGCACGGATGTCATGGTCATCGGAGGTCATCTGGTCATTAGATGTAAGAAAGCAGTGATTGTAGCGAGGATGTGATGTTGGATCTCCGCATTAATGCCAGCCACAGATGATTTGGAGATGCCAGTGTTGGACTGGGGTGTACAAAGTTAAAAATCACACACCAGGTTATAGTCCAACAGGTTTATTTGCAAACACTAGCTTTCGGAGCGCTGCTCCATGACCGTAGGTGGCACGGTGGCACAGTGGTTGGCACTGCTGCCTCACAGTGCCAGAGACCCGGGTTCAATTCCAGCCTCAGGCGACTGACTGTGTGGAGTTTGTACGTTCTCCCCGTGTCTGCGTGGGCACCCTCCGGGTGCTCTGGTTTCCTCCCACAGTCCAAAGATGTGCAAGTCAGGTGAATTGGCCATGCTAAATTGCCCGTAGTGTTAGGTGAAGGGGTAAATGTATGGGTGGGTTGTGGGTCGGTGTGGACTTGTTGGGCCAAAGGGCCTATTTCCACACTGTAAGTAATCTAATCTAACCACCTGATGAAGGTGCAGTGCTCTGAAAGTTAGTGCTTCAATTAAACTTGTTGGACTATAACCTGGTGTTGTGAGATTTTTAGCCATGGATGAGTTGGGGTGTCAGGAGACCACGACGGAATTATTGCAGTTGCCGGGCGATGTTTATTATGACAGACATGATAAAAGGAATGCAGCTCCAATAGTCCACTTCTCTTGACCACTGCAGCTGAATAACAAGCGTTTTCTTCGCTTCTGGTTTTCAAAAAGCAATCAAAACCAGAAATATGTTTTGACTTTGAAGTGACCCGACAGTAACCAGAAAGGAGCTGTAAAATAATGAATTATAGTGTTACCGAGGGCTGTTTGTCACGAACAAACTCCACTCGCACGAAGGTGATGCTGTACAGGTGGATAGACAGGATTGTAACTTTAATACTTCAGTGAAACTCCAAGAAGAAAATAACCTGATTTGTTTAAAAGATACATCACTGTGCTTACCTTATAAGTGCTAATAAACTATAAAACAGTTGTTGGTTCTATAAATTCAACACCTAAGCTTTAGTTAGCCTTCTAACCAGATGCTGAGCTGAACATTTTCCACTGACTGTGGAATTTCACCCTGCAAACATTCCATTCCACCTCAAGGGGCATTCACTCAGTGAGCTGCTGTCTTTTGCTTTCAGACTTGACCATATTTGAGCAATGAGAACAGAAAAGTGCTAGAAAGTAGGAAATAAGGTAGGCCATTCAGCCCTTCAAGGTAAAAACAATGACTGCAGATGCTGGAAACCAGATTCTGGATCAGTGGTGCTGGAAGAGCACAGCAGTTCAGGCAGCATCCAACGAGCAGCGAAATCGACGTTTCGGGCAAAAGCCCTCCATTCAGCCCTTCAAGCCTGCCCTATCATTGAATAACATACTCGCTGAGCTTCCACTCAGTACCATTTTCCTGCTCTGTCCCTTAAGCTTGATCTCTGCCTTGAATGCACTCAACATCTAAGCCTCCACAGAATATGAAATAACTGCCCAGAGGCCGGCATCCCATCACCAAGTCACCCTTTATTTACTTGTGTACAGTACACTAGCTGTGGCCAGCCAACTCAGAGTCAATTGCCCGAACTGAGGAGATTCTAAATCCCCTGGTTATACAGGTATAGGTCCCTATAAGATGGCAGCAGTGGAGGAGGCAGCGTCCAGGCTCCAGTGCCCGGCCTGTCCTCTTAGTCTGCTTTTTTTTTTCTTTTTTTCTCTTTTTCCTTCTTCCCATTTGTTATTCTCAAAGTTACCGGATATGGAGAGCTCTTCAGTTGGAAGGTGGCTCCGTTGAGCTGCCAAGCGCCACCTTCGGAGGCAGTGTGGCTGCAGAGTCACTTGGTCTGGCCTGGGAATCCTGGAGCAGAACTCTCGCTTCCGCATGGAGTGGGTCCCTGGCGGCAGCAGTGTGTGGGCTCGAAGGCCGGAGCAGGACTGTAGCTGCGGAGAAGGAGAAGTCGGACTCTCTCTTTAAGTTAGCTTTTTTTTAAATCTTATTCTAAGGGAATGGCGCCTGTGCACGACAACAGGGCACACTTTTCACTGTATTTTTTTTGTGCAGGTGTGAGACACAGTGAGCGACACAAGGTGCACGAGTCTTTATTCAATTTCCACCACCAGGAAGATAGGAAAACACCCGAGTGGCCAGTGACAAGCAGTGTGATCAAAACAGTGAAGGGGAGGGCAGGGATTAAATCAAAATAGAGTTGGAGGGGGAAATAATGCACTCCACTCCCTGTGGCACCCACCTCTCCCTGAACAACTCCAGGATGTTGGTGGACACCGCGTGCTCCTTCTCCAAGGTCACCCGGGCTCTAACATAACCGCGGAAGAGGGGCAGGCAGTCGGCCCTAACGACCCCCTCCAAGGCCCGCTGCCTGGACCTGTTTATGGCCAGTTTGGCCAGGCCCAGGAGCAGGCCCACGAGGTGGTCTTCAGACCTGCCCTCCCACCTCCACGCTGGGTGTCCGAAGATCAGGAGCGTGGGACTGAAGTGCAACCAAAAGCAGAGGAGGAGGTTTTTAAGAAAATCAAAAAGCAAACGCCCACACCCAATATACACATGGTCCACAGACTCCACAGCGCCACAGAACAAGCAGTTGGGCTGGGAGTCCGTGAACCACCGCAATCTGCGAATGCAGAGGACCGCTGCGTGCAGCACCCTCCACCCCAGATCCCTGAGAGAAAGGGGGAGGACTCCCACGTAGAGAGCCCTCCACTGGGGATCCCCACCGCCCGGTGGCAATTCACTGTATTTTATCTTGAATACACGTGGATGATAAAGTTCTGTCAGCCAGGGCTCCCTGATTGGCCCAGGTTAACGACCCTAATCAAGGATCTTGTACTCAATAAGATCCACCTGGTTCTAATCACTACAGAAGGGAAGACCAAAGATTCATCACCGTCTGGGTGAAGAGGTTTCTCATCTTAATTTCCAAATGGCTTGTCTCTTATTCTGAGACTGTCCCCGGATCTCAGCCCATCTCCTTTCACCTGAGTGATAACCTCGGATCAGATTGAACTAAAAGTCTTGGACAACCGGATGCTTTAGTTTCTCTTCTGTGCTCCCAGTGCCAGTGCTGAGGGAATGCCACAGTGTCAAAGCCAACTCCCAACTGAGAGAAACCCAGGAGGACTTGGGAAATCCCATGGCACTGTTTGATATATAAATGACCTAGAGATAGAACATAAAACATGGAACAGCACGATAACTTCAGGGTATGCTGACAGCATGGAATGTTATGAACTGTGAGAAACAAAATACAGAACTTCGAGAAGACAGTGATGGTTTGGTGGAAAAAGTGTACAAATGACAGATGATATTTAATGCAGAAAAGGCTAAAGGAATTCATTTTGGTCTGAGCAGAGAAAGGCAGAATGAAGTAAAGGGTTATATTCTAAAAGGAGTGCAGGAGCAGGAGGACCTGGCTGTACCTCGATTATACGAAATTTTGAATAATCGATTGTCAGATAACACAGGTTAACCAAGCATCAGGACCTTGCAATCTTGTCCGGGTAATCCGGAGTTCGGATAATCAACATTCGGATAATCAAGGTTCCTCTGTGCACACAAGTCGTTTATAGAAGCAAGGAAGTTTAAGACTGGTTAATAAAACTTTGTGGGCTTTATTAATACAATGCCAGGTTATTGCCTGGCATTTGTGAAGCGCAAATGTCATTTTGACTCACCAGCCCAAGTCTCAACATCACCAATAAATAATAGCAAAATACCGCAGATGCAGAGATCTGAAATAAAAACAGAAAGTGCTGGATAAACTCAACAGGTCTGTGGAGAGAGAAACAGACTGAATGTTACGGGTCTGATATGACTTCTTCAGAACTGCAAGGAGCTGGAAAAGGGGTGTATTTTATACTGTGGACAGCGGGGAAGGAGGAGTGACTGGAACAACTGGTGAGGGTGCTGAGAGCAAAAGACAAAGGGAGAGCTGATAATGGAAAACGTGAGAGAGATATGAAAGATAAAATATGTGCCAGTAATTGGTGTGCATAGGTATGGTATATGGATCCACTCTGCAGACAGCAAATCCAATAAGACACAAACCAGACCAGGGGAAAGGGGGTCAATATTAATTTGCTAGGTTAGCAAAAATGAAATTAAATGAAATGAAAGGAAGTAAACTATATATGAAGCCTGGAGATGACCTAAGGGTTAGAAAGGTCACTGGTTTTGCTGTGTTCTGTGTCTGGAAAGAATGTGTATGCTTATTGAGTGTCTTAATATAATGGGCGAACTGTGACAGTGGATCTAAGAAAACCTGGAGTCTTGTTTAAAAACAGGAACGGTAAAATTAGATGTAATGTGGGGGTGGTGATGGTGGTTCTGGAATACTATTCACTGACAGGTAAGACTGAGGTGAGGGGGAATTCCTTCTTTCAGAGGACTGTGAGTCTTTGGAACACTTTGGCACAGAGAGCTGTGGGAGCAGAGTGCTTGTGTGTATTTAAAGCTGAGAGAGATAGATGCTTGATCAGTCAGTTCAGATTGAACAGTAACTGTTCCTTGTGTTGTGGTGACAGTCACTACTAGCTGGTGGTTTGGAGGTTTCCTGTCACCTTCATTACTCATTGATGTGGTCGAAGATCATACTCCGGTTCATAATCGTGGGGAACCACTCAAAGTGGCTTTTTTCTTAAACGAGACGTAGTTATTGCTCAAAAGCAACTGGTCCAAGTGTCATTCGTAAGTTTGACATTGTTTCAAAGGCCATTGGGACACTATGGACACAGGTCTTCAGTCTGTTTTTTCCCGAACAAATTCTAATCTGTTTTGGTTTTTCTTATCAGAATGTGTGGAGCTTAATGCAGTCTCCAACATTAACCATTTCAGAAATGTAACCTTAGAGAACAGCAAAGTTTAAAAACAAAGTAAACAAATACTTGAAAATAGCAGTGTCAACTTGCATTTATGCAGCGCCTTTAACTTAGTAAAAATCTCCCAAGGTACCTTCATAAGAGATTTAGAACATAGAACATAGAACAATACAGCATAGAACAGGCCCTTCGGCCCACGATGTTGTGCCGAACATCTATCCTAGATTAAGCACCCATCCATGTACCTATCCAATTGCCGCTTAAAGGTCGCCAATGATTCTGACTCTACCACTCCCACGGGCAGCGCATTCCATGCCCCCACCACTCTCTGGGTAAAGAACCCACCCCTGACATCTCCCCTATACCTTCCACCCTTCACCTTAAATTTATGTCCCCTTTTATCGAACAATATTTGACACTGGGTCTCACAAGGAGCAAGGGCAAGAAAGCTGATGCAATCTTAACATTAGTTAAGGTGTGGTCAGATAGCTCAGTTGACTGGACAGCTGGTTTATGTCACAGCGTGGGTTCTGTTCCTGCACTGGTTGAAAGTGCCACCTTCTCAATCTCTCCCCTTGCCTGAAGTGTGGTGATCCTCAGGTTTTCTCTCTCTCTCTCTCTCTCAGAATGGAACAGCCAAAAGGTCTGCTAGGACTCTGGCTATCTTATGTTTTTCCAATAACATTTTTTTTTAAGCTGAAGATCTGCTTACAGGAGCTTCCTTTATTATTGAAAATCCATTAATTGTCAGGATGTGGGAGTTGGTGGCAAGACCTGAAACTATTGCCCATCTTTAGTCACCCTTGAAAAGGCAGGGATGAGCATTGGACTTGGAATTGGAGAAGGATGTAGGACAGAGGATGTAGGCCAATCTCCCTTCCCGTCTATCCACTCCAGCCTCCTCTCTGACCTATCACCTCCATCCCCACCCCCATTCACCTATTGTACACTTTTCTACCTTCTCCCCAGCCCCACCCACCCCCACATTTATCTCACCACCCTGCAGGCACCCTGCCTCCATTCCTGGTGAAGGGCTTTTGCCTGAAACGTCAATTCTCCTGCTCCTCAGATGCTGCCTGACCTGCTGTGCTTTTCCAGCACCACTCTAATCTAAACTCTGGTTTCCAGCATCTACAGTCCTCACTTTTGCCCTGTAAGACAGAGGAGGCCATTTGGTCCATCATTTTTGCATTGGCACTGTGGTCCATGATTCCTATGTAATGCTTCGATGCATTGTAATGCCACGTTAGGCTACATCAGAGAGTATTTAAGATTCAACGACATTGGTGTAAGCATGAGAGGCATGTAACAGGGTGAGATCAATGGCTTTCCCTTTCTAGAATGTATCAGTGAACCACAGAGGGATTTGGCACCAATATGGCTGCTTCGTTGTGACTTTTTGCCAAAAACCATTGGTTTATTTCCAAGTCTTTTTGGGGGAGGGGTGTGCAGAAACTGAAAGACCACTAAAGCCTGAGCCATAACGTTTTGCGAGTTGGAGTTGGACTGGCATGTTGAGGCTGTACAGGACATTAGTTAAGCCGCTTATGGAACACTGCATTCAATGCTGGTCTCCCTCCTATCCCTGTTGTGAAGCATGAAAGGGTTCAGAAAGGATTTACAAGGATGTTGCCGGCATTGGAGGGTTTGAGCTATAGGGACAGGCTGAATAATCTGAGGCTATTTCCCCTGGAGCGTCGGAGGCTAAGAGATGACCTTATAGAGTTTTATAAAATCATGAGGGACATGGGTAGAATGAATAGCCAAGGTCTTTCCCCCAGTGTAGGGGAGTCCAAAGCTAGAGGGCATTGGTTTAAGGTGAGAGACCTAAGGGGCAACTTTTACACACAGAGGGTGGTGCGTGTAAGGAATGAGCTGCCAGAGGAAGTGGTGGAGGCTGGTATAATTACAGCATTTAAAAGGCATCTGGATGGGTACATGAATAGGAAGAGATATAGGACAAATGCTGATAAAAGGGACCAGATTAATTTAGCATACCTGGTCGGCATGGACGAGTTAGACTGAAGGGTCTATTTCCGTGCTGTACATCTCCATGATTCTAAGATTTGCATTGCCTGTTGGAGAGATAAAGGCAAACACTGTGTGGATGTTGGAAACCTGAAATAAAAACTCAAAATGCTGGAACAGCTCAGCCCCTGTGGGTTCGTTGTGAAATGCTGAACAGCAGCTAGTTTCTTCCTTCATAGTTTCGGCTCCTGTGCTATTTATGTTGTGAGTCAGTGGGAGAGAGAGATAGAGGGTATATGATTAGTTTAGAAAGTTAGAGTCATAGAGTCCTAAGTATAGAGACAGGCCCTTCAGCCCGAACTGGTCCATGCTGACCCAAATGTCCATCTATGCTAACCCCATTTCCCTGCACTTGACCCATATCTTTCTAATCCTTTCCTATCCATGTATTTGTCCAAATGCCTTTTAAATGTTGTTAATGTACAACCACTTCTGCTGGCAGCTCATTCCATCTGCGTACCACCCTCTGTGTAAAAAAAGGCTGTCCCTCAAGTTCCCTTTTATTCTTTCACCTCTAACCTTAACCTGGTGCCCTCGATTCCCCAACCCTGGGAAAATGACTGAGTGCATTCACCCTATCCATGTCTCTATAAGATCCCCCCTCAGTCTACTGCACTCTCAAGACAAAAGTCCTAGCTTGTCCAACCTCTCCCTATAACTCAGACCCTTGAGTCTTGGCATCTCTTACACCGCACTATACCCACTTAAGGGACAACGGCTTGTTTGTCCCATGAATATTTTCATTAAAAGGTTTGTCACCAATTCAGAATGTTTAATCATCTCTGTCACTGCAATTCATTGCTGTTTGGCTCAAAATCCTTCTGCAGATGTTTCAAGATATTAGAAGGGTTCAGAGGTTATTCCTAAGAAAAGGAAACTTTATCAGATTCGGTTGCAATGAGACAAGCCTTCCAGGTGTCCTGTTCCAGTTTAGAATCCCTACCATGCAGAAGCAGGCCATTCAGCCCACCGACTCTCCGAACAGCATCCTACCCAGACCCAACCCCTCTTCCCTAGCACGCTACATTCCCTATGGCCAATCCACTTAACTTGCACATCTCTGGGACCTATGGGTAATTTAGCATGGCCGATTCATCAAACCTGGACATCTTTGGACTGTGGGGGGAAACCGGAGCACCCGGAGGAAACCCACACCGACACAGGAAGCACATGTAGACTTCACACAGACAGTCGCCCGAGACTGGAATCGAACCCAAGTCCCTGGTGCTGTGAGGCAGCAGTGCGAACTGCTGAGCTGCCGTGCTGCACTTGAGGAGGAGCAGGGGTGGCTAGTGTCCTCTCTGGATATTGGCGAGTACGATCCAAGCAGCAGATAGCTCAATCTGCTGAGTCCAAATGAAAGCTGCCTCTAAGGTGAGTGACAGGACAGCTATAATGCTGATTAAGGGTTAATCCAGTTTAAATGTGGCTTCTGCATTATGTCTGAGAAGAGACATCATCATTCAGATGGTCCGTCAATGTGTTTTGGCCGTCTGACTTATTATGAGTGATGATTTAAACCCTTTCCTTGATTTTGTACTTTTTAAAAAATTTGCTGACAGCAACTGCAGCATTTTGTACCCATCCCTGCCACGTCATGCTGTCTGATCTCTAGTGGGAAGAATCGAGAACCAGGGGTCATAGCTTAAAGATGAGGAACGCCCATGTAAAACAGAGAGGAGGAAGCAGTCTTTTTCTCTCAGAGGGTTGTGAGTGTTTGAAACTCCCTTCCTCAGAAGCCAGTGGATGCAGAACCTTTCGACATTTTTAAGGTAAAGATAGATAGATTTTTGCTGACTGAGGGAGTGAAAGATTATCGGGGAAATGCAGTTGAGGTTAAAATCAAATCAGGCGTAATCTTATTAAATAGGCTCAAAGGACAATGTCACTGGGCTTGTAAACAAGAAGCTAATGCTAATAGTCTGGGGACACATCCAAACCCCAACCTGGTAACTGGCAGAATTTAAATTCACTTGATACATCCGGAATTGAAAACTAATCACAGTAACAGTGACACAAAATGACCAGTGATTATTGTAAAGGCCTGCCCAGCTTTCATATTTTCTTATTTTGGGGGCAGGGACATCTGTCATCCTTGTTTGGACTGACCTCCATGTGACTCCAGACCCACAGCAATGTGGTTGACAGTCAATTGGCATCACAGTTTGAAAATAAAATACTTGGATTGCTATGGACAACCGCCCCCCCCCCCTTCAAAATATCTAATGGAAGGTAGCCCAGACCCTAACCTTGCTTACTTTGAAGGAAGGTGTGAAGTGGATATTCCAGGTGTGATGCAGCCGGTCAAACTGCTCGGCTTTAAGCAAAACAGAATTTATTTAAACACTAAAGAAAGCGTAATTTAGAGTAACTTAACTCTGGGAAAACTTAATCAAACCAATATGATAATTATTATTAATTATCTGTTCCAAAACTGTAGCATCCCATAGACACACCCTTTGACAAAAAAGGAAATTCCAACACAGAATCTTACAGGCAGGAGGGAACAACATCCAGAGAGAGAGAAATTTTGTCAGGAATCCTTTGCTGAATCTTGCAACTCCCCTGGACTCTCACATTTTGTGAGTGTTACTGCTGAAACAAACTAGAAAAGTCCTGAATTGGCAGAACTGATCACTCACTTTCCATAGTTTAGCTGTTACCTCTCAGAATTTTCTGCATCTTCGCCCTTACAACCTCTCTTCAAAAAAAATACCAAAATAAGACAAAATGATCTTTTGAAAGTGGCAGCATGTACCCTAACCCACAGGGCAGTGGGTCAAGGCCCAAAACCAGGTACCGGGACAGGGGAAAAGGCAAATTGACACTCAGCAATAAAACTAGTGCTGATGGGCTGAATGGCCTTCTTCTGCCCCATAACAATTCTGTTATTCAGTGAAGAGCTTGAAATTAGAGTCATACAGCACTGAGGCAGACCCTTTGTCCCGACTCGTCTGTACCAGCCAGATTTCCTAAACTGAACCATTTGCCTGCATTTGGCCTATCTCCCTCTAAACCTTTCCCTTATATGTACCTGTCCAGATGCCTTCTAAATGTTGTAATTGTACCAACCTCCACGACTTCCTCTGGCAGCTCATTCCATACACACACCATCCCCTTTTACCTTAAACCTATGCCCTATAGCTTTGGACTCCCCTACCCTAGTGAAAAGCTACTCCCCCTATGCCCATCTTAATTTTATAAACTTCTATAACGTCACCACTCAGCCTCCAACGCTCCAGAGAAAGTTGCCTCAGCCTATTCAGCCTCTCCTCATAACTGAAACTCTCCAGTCTCATTAACATCCATGTAAATCCATGTTTCCGTTAGGTGAGGAGACTAGGACCCGTGGATACAGCCTTAGAATTAGAGGGGGTAAATTCAGAACAGAAATGCGGAGACATTTCTTCAGCCAGAGAGTGGTGGGCCTGTGGAATTCATTGCCGCAGGGTGCAGTGGAGGCCGGGTCACTAAATGTCTTCAAGTCAGAGATTGATAAATTCTTGATGTCTCGAGGAATTAAGGGCTACGGGGAGAATGCGGGTAAGTGGAGTTGAAATGCCCATCAGCCATGATTGAATGGCGGAGTGGACTCAATGGGCCGAATGGCCTTATTTCCACTCCTATGTCTTATGGTCTTAAATCTTTTCTGCACCCGTTCCAGTTTAATAACATCCTTCCTATAGCAAGTCGAGTTGTATGCAGTACTCCAAATATGGCTTTACCAATGTCTTGGAGTAAAAAATGAGGTCTGCAGATGCTGGAGATCACAGCTGCAAATGTGTTGCTGGTCAAAGCACAGCAGGCCAGGCAGCATCTCAGGAATAGAGAATTCGACGTTTCGAGCATAAGCCCTTCATCAGGAATAAGAGTTTACCAATGTCTTGTACAGCCATAACATGACATCTCAACTCCCGTACTCGAAGCAAGCTTGCCAAATGCTTTCTGCACCAAGCCTTGATGCCACTTTCAAGGAGCCATGTACCTGCTCTCCTAGGTCTCTCTGTTCGACAGTACTCCCCAGGGCGGTGCCATTAACTGTGTTTGTCTTTCCAAAATTAAACTTCATCTGCCACTCCTCAGCCCACTGACCCAGTTGATTCGGCTGTACCCTTAGATAACCTTCTTCACAGGTCACTATACCCACCAACTTTGGTGTCATCCACAATGAGACAGTCCACAATTCATGATGTGGCGGGGTAGTTGCTTTTTGGCTGTCCCACCCCATGATGGGCTGAATGGCCTCCTGCCGAAGGGTAATTACTAATGATTGTCAACATGATGGGAGGCACATGTCTAGCACTTCATTGCTGAGCGTATACTGTGGGTGTCAACTAGGGTCTCGTTTCTGAGCCTGTCACTGGGCCACAGGTCAGGCCATTGACATGTTGAGACTGAATATTTCCCCTGACATACAAGACTTGAATGGTGCCAGGATAATGGGCACAGTGGTTAGCACTGCTGCCTCACAGCACGAGAGACCCGGGTTCAATTCCCGCCTCAGGCAACTGACTGTGTGGAGTTTGCACATTCTCCCTGTGTCTGTGTGGGTTTCCTCCGGGTGCTCCTGTTTCCTCCCACAGTCCAAAGATGTGCAGGTTAGGTGAATTGGCCATGCTAAATTGCCTGTAGTGTTAGGTGAAGGGGTAAATGTAGGGGTATGGGTGAGTTGCACTCCGGGTCGGTGTGGACTTGTTGGGCCGAAGGGCCTGTTTCCACACTGTAAGTAATCTAATCTAATCATATCCTCAGTCTTAGGCTCTCCTCCTTTGCGGTGCTGCTTTGTCTGTCACTGAGAGAACTGTAAGTGTGGGCCATTGTGTTTTTATAATGGCCCATTTGCCATTGAATAGCTGCTTGGAACTACCCTGTAATCGATGTACGGCTCTATGGTAGTGGAGGGTTTGGCCAGCTGCTTTTCATTAGAGCTGCTCACTTTTGCTCATCATGAATCAAGTTATCTTGTTTTCCACGGAATTAGAAGTTACATTTTCCCACAAGGGTTTGCAGCTGACTTGCCCAACTCTGTGCATTGGTGACGTCTAAAGTATGAATGACATACTAAGCCTTTCCTACACCTCGCAATTGGGTTAAGAAATGGCTGTTCGGTAGTTCAGACCATTAAAAAGCACATTTTGCTGAACTTTTTTGCCTTGGACTGATTTGAATATTTGTGAGAATTATAAGGTTAAGGGTGACAGCATTTTTATATTCAATAAATTATCGTACTGCTTAGTTGGCAAGTGGACCCTGAATAGTAGGGGTGGCGAAGGCACCAGTTCAATGATAACTGGTAGATAACTGCTGAAATGTGTTTCAATTTAAACCAGGCAGTTTGATTCTGATAGGCCAAGGGCATTGTTCTGAGCAGTCACTGAGAGATTACCTGTTCTTTATTGTCGTAAGTTGAAACGGGAGCAATGTGTTCCACCTCTCTCTCTTTCTGTCTGTTTTCAAGAAGGTGTTGCATCTCTGAAAGTGCACTCACTTTAACCTGGGCAGTTCGTGTCCCTTGCAATGTGTTCGGTCCTCGTTCTAAAATGACAGCAAGTTATTGTTGAGGTTACATGACGGTGGAGCAAGCCTAAATTAGAGTTCTAGATCTATACAGCACAGAAACTGACCCTTCGATCTGACTTGTCCGTGCTGACCAGATATCTTCAAATCTGGTAGTATTTGCCAGTATTTAGCCCATATCCCTCTAAACCCTTCCTATTCATAGAGCCAAATATTTATACAGCGTTGTCCAATCAGTCCATGCCAAACATAATCCCAAACTAAACTGGTCCCACCTACCTGCTCCTGGCCCATATCCCTCCAAACCTCACCTACAAATGTCTTAAATGTTGTAATTGTACCCGAATCCACCATTTCATCAGAAAGTTCAATCCGCATACAAACCACTGTCTGTGTAAAACATCTGCCTCTTATGTCTTTTTTAAATCTCTCTCCTCTCATCTTAAAATGTGCCCCTGAATCTTGAAATGTCCCATCTTCGGGAAAAGACCGCTATAATCAATTCTATCTTTACCTCTCATTAGTTTATAAATCTCTATCAGGTCACCTCTCAACCTCCTGTGCTCCAGGGAAAGACATTCTAGCCCATCCATGTACCAGACGGTTTATAAACATTGTCATTGTACCTCCACCACTTCCTCTGGCAGCTCATTCCATATATGCACTATCCTCTGCATGAAAAAGTTGCCCCTTCAGTCCCTTTTAAATCTTTCCCCTCTCACCTTCAACCTGTGCCCTCTAGTTTTGGACTCCCCTCCCTGGGAAAAAGACAGGGTTCAGATTTGCTGTCTGCAGACAGTCACTATTCATACATTTAATGGTCCGACAGTAACTGGGTAATGATAACTCTTTGTGTTTGACAAGTAGCCTCCTGTTGAGACTCGAGCGATTTCTCCATTGGGAAGCACCAACCACCTTACTCAGGGATGGGTGGACAAGGTTAGAAGTCAATGGTTAGAGTGCAAAAGGCTTATTTGAAATCACAAGCTTTCGGAAGGGGCAGCTCTCCGAAAGCTTGTCCTTTCAAATAAACCTGTTGGACTATGACCTGGTGTGGTCTGACTTCTGACCTTGTCCACCCCAGTCCAACCCATCGGAGGGGATGGTGCATTGCAATAGTTGGGATTAGTGTTTCAAAACAGGGAAGTGGAAATGCTTTAATGAACAGTGATCATTCCGTACACCAACGGCTCTCTGTCGTGCTGGATGATAATTGCTCCTTTGTTGATGATATTTGTAAAAGAGGATGTCAACCTTCCCTTGTTCTTCTCTGAGTAGTGTCAGGAAGTCGCCATCATTAATTTCAGGAGAAAAGAATGAGCTTGCATTAAGGTAATTCCCATCAGGAAAAGACTGGATAGTTGGAGACAGAAAGCAGGAAACATCAGCCCGGTTAGCTTAATGTCTGTCATCGGGAAAATATATTAAAAGGGTGCTTACGTAGGCTCAAGGTGATTGGGCAGAGTGAATATGTGAATGGGAAATTATGTTTGACCGATCTATTTCACGTTCAGCCAAACAAATCTAATGTTGATCGTGCCTTCTTTGCAGCTGTAACTTTGTATTGCTCACACTGTTCAATCACCCTGTGTTCCACCTGTACTGCACACAAAGCAAAACTGTTCACTGTAATTAGGTACATATAATGGTCATAAGTCAAATCAAATCAAATATTAGCATTCTTTGAGTAACTAATAGGAGCTGTGGACACAGGGGATTTGGTGATTGTACTCTTCTTAGATTTCCAGAAGGCATTTGGAGTCATAGAGTCATAGAAATGTTAGCATGGAAACTTTGATCCAATTCATCCACGCTGACCAGATATCCCAACCTAATCTAGTCCCATTTGCCAGCATTTGGCCCATCCCCTCCAAACCCTTCCTATTTATATACCCATCCAGGTACCTGTTAAATGTTGCAATTGTACCAGCCTCCACCACATCCTCTGGCAGCTCATTCCATACATGCACCACCCTCTGCATGAAAACATTGCCCCTTTAGGTCCCTTTTATATCTTTCCCCTCTCACCCTAAACCTATGCCCTCTAGTTCTGGACTCCCCGACCCCAGGGAAAAGACTTTGTCTATTTATCCTGTCCGTGCCCCTCATGATTTTATAAACCTCTATAAGGTCACCCCTCAGCCTCCAATGCTCCTGGGAAAATAGCTCCAACCTCGATAATGTCTCACATCAGAGCTTTTTTATGGAAAGTAAAAGTTGTGGTGTAACAGGAACAGGAAGCAAAGAATGTACCTTCTTCTCAGCTGAGCAGGAGGTAGCAAGTGGTGCAGTAAAAATACAACATTTAAAAGACATTTGGATGGTTACATGAATTGGAAAGGTTTGAAGGGATAAGGGCCAGGAATAGGCAGGTGGGAATAGTTTAGTTTGGGATTATGTTCGGCATGGACTATTTGGACTGAAGGGTCTCTTTCCACGCTGGATGACTTACGTAACTCAGGGATCAGAGCTGGGATCTCAACTGTTCACAATTTATTATAAATGACTTGGATGATGAGGTGGAAGATATGATTGTCAAATCTGATGATGATGCACAGAGATAACTAGGAAAGTAAGTTGTGAAAAGGACATATTGAGACTAGAAAAGATAGGCTGAGTGAGCAGATAAAGAAATCTGTGGGAAAATGTGAAATGATCCATTTTGACAGGAAGAACAATTAAGAAGCTTTTAGTCTAAATAGTTTGAGATTGCAGAGCTCTGAGAAGCATCTAAAGGGATTACTAACTCACAAAAAGTGTAGACACAGCAGTAACTGGGAATTGATGAGTCAGGGTGATATGCTTCAGTTATACAGGACACTGGTGAGACCACCTCTGGAGTACAGTGTGCAGTGCATGGGGAAGAATGGGGAAGTGGTAATGTCGTTGTCAAGATTAGAGTGGTGTTGGAAAATCACAGCAGGATTTCTGATGAAGGGCGTTTGCCCGAAACATCAATTTTCCTGCTCCTCGGATGCCGCCTGACCTGCTGTGCCTTTCCAGCATCACTCTAATCTTGACTCTGATCACCAGCATCTGCAGTCCTCACTTTTGCCTTGTTATGTCACTAGGCGAGACAGCCTAGTGTCTGGGCCATTGGTTCAAATCCCACTATGGCAGATGATGAAATTTGAATTCAGTAAAATCTGGAATTAAGAGTGACAATGTAACCACTCTAGATTACAACAAAATTACCTGGTTCACTAATGTCCTCTGGGGAGGGCAATCTGCCATCTTTTCCCAGTCTGGCCTACACGTAACTTCAGACCTTCAAGCAATACCCTCTGCATAATTAGAGATGAGCAATATGTCATTAGCCTAGCCAAGCTTGACCATGCTCTGCGAACAAACTTTGAAAGAAGCATTGATCACCTTCTTTAAAGACATAAATGTGTTGGAAGCAGTTCAGAGAAGTTTTATCAGATGAATACTTGGTGGTTTTCCCATGAGGGAAGGTTAGGCCTATATCCAATGGAGTTCACACATACAATGACTAGGGCAGCACAGTGACTCAATGGTTAGCACAGCTGCCTCACAGCACCAGGGACCTGGGATCGATTCCCAGCCTTGGGTGACTGTCTTTGTGGGGTTTGCACATTCTCCCTGTGTCTGCATGGGTTTCCTCCTCCAGAGATGTGCCATTCAGATGATTTGGCCATGCTGAATTGCCCAGAGTGTTAGCTGCATTGGTCAGAATAAATGTAGGGAAATGGGTCTGGGTGGGTTACTGTTTGGAGGGTCGGTGTGGACTTGTTGGGCCAAATGGCCTGTTTCCACACCGTAAGGAATCTAATCTAATCTTGACTGAAATATGTAAGATCTTGAGGTGTTTCAGGATGGGTGTTACATCTTATGGAAGAATCTTGAACTAGATTCAGAAAAGGATCATAGAGCCCGTACGATGTGGAAGCAGGCCATTCAGCTCATGAAGTCCAAACCAACTCCCCGAAGAGCTGACCATCTCCTTCCCTTGTAACCCTGCATTCTCCATGGCTAACACACGCAGCCTCCACGGCCCTGTCCACTATGGGCAGTATCCAGTGGCCAATCCACCTAACCTGCACATCTCTGGATTGTGGGCAGAAACCAGAGCACCCTTTGGAAACCTACACAGACACAAGGAGAATGTGCAAGGGTCACTGTTTAAAAATAAGCAGCTGTCCACTGAAGTCAGAAATAAGGTGACATTTCTCTCTGAAGTTTGTGAGCTGTCTTCCTCAAAAGGCCATGAAAGCCAAGTCTTTAATTATTATTAGGGCAGCTGTGTACAGTTTCTTGTTAAGCAAGGGGGTGAGAGTGAAGTGAATATCAGATCAGTGGCACAGGCTCAAGGGGCTGAATGGCCTTCTCCTGCTCTTTGCTTGCATGTCCCAGTGTGCTTTGCGGCCTGTGAAACATAATTGTTGTAAAGGAACTTTGGACAGCCAATTTATACATAGCAGGCACCCACAAAGGGTATTGTGACAACTTGTTTTTATGATCATAGTTGAGCATTAAATACTCAAGGGGTCAGTGGGCAGAACTTCACTTTGTTCCTTCAAAAGTACACCACAGAAAGAGATTCTTCATATCCCCCTCTAATTGAAGGACAATGCAGTTCTCTCCCTGCACTGGCAATGCCAGCCTGAATTTTTGTGATTGTTTCTCTGAACCCACAAAGAGGGAGGCAAGGACATGGGCATCATTGGCCAGGCCAGCATTTACTGCCCAACCCATATGCCCAGAGGGCAGTTAAGAGTCACCCATATTGCTGTGGGTCTGGAGTCACATGTAGGCCGGACCAGGTAAGGATGGCAGTTTCCTTCCTAAAGGGAATTAGTGACCCAGATGGGGTTTTCCCTGATAATCAACAGAAGGATTCATGTCCATCATTAGACTTTCCAGGCAGTAGATGGGAGCAAGTAATTTATTGAATTTAAATTCTAACATCTACCACAGCAGGTTTCAAACTCAGGTCTCCAAATTACCGGTCTAGGGATAGTGCCACTAGGGCCAACAACTTCCTAGCGATGCTCCCCACCAAATGTTTAGGGGCGGCATGGTGACACAGTGGTTAGTACTGCTGCTTCACAGCGCCAGGGACCCAGGTTCGATTCCAATTGTCTGTGTGGAGTTTGCACATTCTCCCCGTGTCAGTGAGGGTTACCTCCGGGTATTCCGGTTCCCTTCCACAATCCAAAGATGTGCAGGTCAGATGAATTGGCCGTGCTGAATTGCCCGTGATGTTAGGTGCAATGGTCAGATGTAAATATAGGGTAGGGGAATGAGTCTGGGTGGGTTACTCTTCGGAGGGTCGGTACGGACTTGTTGAGCCGAAGGGCCTGTTTCCACAACTGTAGGGAATCTAATCTAATCAAGTGACAATGAAGCAGGGCTTCAGTATGACACGTCAATTGAGCACCTCAACAGCTAGCATATCAAAACAATGCAGCGCTCCAGTAATATTGCGGGATAGCGCTGGACTAAGCTGTAAAAGAGCTACATGTACAAGCATATAAATTAGGACCTGGAGCTTTGTCACACACTGAGAATGGAAATGTAGTGCAAGCAAGTTCAACTGAGGCATTGAGAAGGGACGTTGAATGATTATTTGGCGGGAAGTACTGTGTAATGTTTATTGGGGGGAGAGCAGGTGGTTGGCACTGGAGAATGATGCAGGTTTAAAGGGCTGGTTCAGGCATGACGAGCCAATGGAATGGCCGCTGTCTATTTGCTGTCACAGCTGAATTGATGGGCTGGTGACCACGTTAAACACGTGACTGGCCGAATCAGCTGATTGCTATAGTGTTTCCACCAGCTAACAATATAATCAGGAGGTTAAAAACAATGACTGCAGATGCTGGAAACCAGATTCTGGATCAGTGGTACTGGAAGAGCACAGCAGGTCAGGCAGCATCCGACCAGCAGCGATTTCGCTGCTCCTTGGTGCTCTTCCAGCACCACTAATCCAGAATATAATCAGGAGTGCAGTCCCAATAAGCCTGTTATCACAGCTAACCTTGGAGCGTGTTGATGTTTCAGGACAAATTTACAAAGTATTTCAAGTAATCTGTGTGGAATGCTGCTGAAATGGCTTTGCAGTGTCAAGCTAATTTATTGGGAATACACGAGGCTGATGCTAAATCCAAGAATAGGCTTGTGAATAAACCTTTCCAGCCTGCCAAATTCTTTCATGATTGTTGTCTGCAGTTGGTTGCTAAAACAAGTTTAGCGTGCTGCATGTTTTCTGCAGACTTTTAAGAGATGCACTGGCCTGATCCAAATGTGGATGTTTTAGGTTCATTTCTTTGACAGCCCATGTCTCGTTTGCTTCGCTAACTCCCTTTCCAGAAAGCAGTGCTAATTCCTTGCTGATTGAGGGCTTTATGGTATGAGTCAAGAAAAACTGAATTCTATTTACGGCATCTCTTCTTCGTCTTTGATCCTTTCTCTCCTACTCTTGTCACAGAGACCAGCAGGACTCACCCATTACCACTGCGTAATAACCGCAAACCGATTTTAATGAAGCTGAATAATTACCCTCTGCACCGGGTCCAGTACAGGTTGAGTCAGAGATGCAAAAACAGTCCATTTGCCCTGTTTACAGTGTGGAAACAGGCCCTTCGGCCCAACAAGTCCACACCGACCCACCGAAGCGCAACCAACTCATACCCATACATTTACCCCTTACCTAACACTATGGGCAATTTAGCATGGCCAATTCACCTGACCCGCACATCTTTGGACTGTGGGAGGAAACCGGAGCACCCGGAGGAAACCCACGCAGGCACGGGGAGAACGTGCAAACTCCACACAGTCAGTCGCCTGAGGCGGGAATTGAACCCGGGTCTCAGGCGCTGTGGGACAGCAGTGCTAACCACTGTGCCACCGTGCCACCCACAATGTCAATGCAAGTCACTGCAAAATGAGAAAGGCACCCCTGTACTACACCAGTACGCCTCTTGCTATCCTTGTGATCCTGAAGAGATTTTGCCAAATTCTGGGCAGGTCAATTTCCATTTCATGCTGTCCTTTTACATGTGATCATATACCCATCCAGATGCCTTTTAAACGTTGTAATTGTACCAGCCTCCACCACATCCTCTGGCAGCTCATTCCATACCCGTACCACCCTCTGTGTGAAAAAGTTGCCCCTTAGGTCTTATTTATATCTCTCCCCTCTCATCCTAAACCTATGCCCTCTAGTTCTGGATTCCTCGACCCCAGGGAAAAGACTTTGTCTATTTATCCTATCCATGCCCCTCATAATTTTGTAAACCTCTATAAGGTCACTCCTCAGCCTCCGACTCTCCAGGGAAAACAGCCCCGGCAAATACTATCCTCTATGTAAATACGTTGCCCCTTAGGTCCCTTTTAAATCTTTCCCCTCTCACCCTAAACCTATGCCCTCTAGTTTTGAACTCCCCCACCCCAGGGAAAAGACCTTGTCTATTTAATATATCCATGCCTCTCATGATTTTATAAACTTCTGTAAGGTCACCCCACAGTTTCTGACACTCCAGAAAAAAACAGCCCCAGCTTTTTCAGCCTCTCCCAGGCAGAAGTGGGTCTTACAGATGCTGGTGTTTAGAGTCTAGAATAGAGAGGTGCTGGAAAAGCACAGCAAATCAGGCAGCATCCGAGGAGCAGGAAAATCGATGTTTCGGACAAAAGCCCTTCATCAGGCACAGCTGCCTGACCTGCTGTGCTTTTCCAGCACCACTCCAATCTATTCAGTCTCTCCCTACAGCTCAACTGCTCCAACCCTGGCAACATCCTTGTAAATCTTTTCTGAACCTTTTCTAGTTTCACAACATCCTTCCTATAACAGGGAGACCAGAATTGCAAACAGTATTCCAACAGTGGACTAACCAATGTCTTGTACAGCCGCAACATGACCTCCCAATCCTCTATTCCATGCACTGACCAATAAAGGCAAGCTTACCTTAAGCCTTCTTCACCATCCTAACTATCTGTGACTCCGCTTCAAGGAACTGCAAACTGCACTCCAAGGTCTCTTTGTTCAGCAACGCTACCCAGTACTTACCATTAAGTGTGATTTGCCTTTTCAAAATGTGGCACCTCACATTTACCTAAGTTAAACTCCATTTGCCACTCCTCAGCCCGCTGGCACATCTGATCAAAATCCCGTTGCAATGTGAGGTAACCTTCTTCATCGTCCACTACACCTCCAATTTTGGTGTCATCTGCAAACTTACTAACCATGCCTTCTATGGTTGTACTCAAATCATGATGAAAATGATGAAAAGCATTGGTCTAGCACCGATCCTTGTGGAACTCCACCGGTCACAGGCCTGCAGTCTGAAAAACAACCCTCCGCCAATACCCTCTGTCTTCTATCTTTGAGCCAGTTCTGTATCCAAATGGCGAGTTCTCCCTGGGAGAAAGTGAGGTTTGCAGATGCTGGAAATCAGAGTCAAAGAGTGTGATGCTGGAAAAGCACAGCCGGTCAGGCAGCATCCAAGGAGCAGGAGAGTCGACTTCATCAGACTCGTTCCCCCTGTATTCCGTGAGATCTAACCTGTCTAATCAGTCTACCTTGTCAAATGCCTTACTAAAGTCCATATAGATCACGTCCACTGCTCTGCCCTCATCAACCCTCTTTGTTACTTCTTCAAAAAATTCAATCAAGTTAAATGTTTGGGTGTTGGATCAATGCTAAAAAGTTTTGATTCAATTGGTTGGAGAGTGTAGAACTGGGAATTATTGTTCCAAGATAAAGAGTTTGCTATTCAGGGATAGCGATGAGAGGAAATTCCTTCACTCAGGCATTTTTAAGTCTTTGGGAATTCCCTAATCACAGAGGATTGCGACTGTGCAGTCACTGAGTATATTCAATACTGAGGGTGACTGAGGAAGGGTCACAAGCATTCACTCTGATTTCTCTCCACAGATGCTGCCTGACCTGCTGAGCTTTTCCAGAAAATTTCTGTTGTGGTTCCCTGCAATATGCTGGTCAGTATTTGAGTAGGTTAAGTGTGTGTGGCTGGAAAAGCACAGCAGGTCAGGCAGCATGTGAGGAGCAGGAGAGTTGATGCTTTCAAGCAAGAGCCTTTCATCAGGGGTGGGGCTGACAAAGAGCTCTTCCTGAAGAAGGGCTTATGCCCGAAACGTCGATTCTCCTGTTCCTTGGATGCTGCCTGACCTGCTGCGCTTTTCCAGCAACACATTTTCAGTTCTGATCTCCAGCATCTGTAGTCCTCACTTTCTCCTCCAGTATTTAAACATAGACCAACACCTAGAACGAGTGAGATAAAGTGAGGTCTGCAGATGCTGGAGATCAGAGTCAAGAGTGTGTTGCTGGAAAAGCACAACAGATGAGGTAGCCTCCGAGAAGCAGGGGAATCAATGTTTCGGGCAAGAGCCCTTCAACAGGAAGAGCCCTTTGTCTGCCCCACCCCTGATGAAAGGCTCTTGCCTGAAAGCATCAACTCTCCCGTTCCTCACATGCTGCCTGACCTGCTGTGCTTTTCCAGCAACACACACCCAACCTAGAACAAGTGACCTGGTAATTTCCCTCATTACTGCTTAGCAGAGCTTGCTGTTTGCAATTTGCCTGCCAAGATCCCTACATTACAACACTGAGTACATCTCAAAAATACTGTAAAAATGTCAGAGCCTTTGAAGAGCACTGTGAAATGCAAGTTCTTTTCTCTTAATGGGAATTATAACGGAGTCTAGCCCTGTCTTATATGTATCATATTCACATACTTTGCAGTAAGGTTACCAGCTAGTAAATTTGTTTTACTGAGGCTAATTGGTGCATAACAATCTTTCCTCCAACTGAGATAATTCGACACAGATTGGGACACGATGCCTCACTGCAAGACACTTTTATTCTTCAAGGCCACCAGGGGAGCCTAATGATCCTACATTTTATAATTTTGCCCTCGTTTTCAATTCCTTCCAAGCCTCATGGCACGGTGGCACAGTGATTAGCACTGCTGCCTCACAGCGTCTGAGACCCGGGTTCAATTCCCGACTCAGGTGACTGTGTGGAGTTTGCACGTTCTCCCCGTGTCTGCGTGGGTTTCCTCCAGGTGTTCCGGTTTCCTCCCACAGTCCAAAGATGTGCAGGTCAGGTGAATTGGCCATGCTAAATTGCCCGTAGTGTTAGGTAAGGGGTAAATGTAGGTGTATGGGTGGGTTGCGCTTCGGCGGGTCGGTGTGGACTTGTTGGGCTGAAGGGCCTGTTTCCACACTGTAAGTAATCTAATCTAATCTCATTCCTCTCAACCACTGACACCTACTCCAGAACCAACAGCTGTCTTATATGTTTCAAACATTCATTCAGTTTGCGTTTAAGTTTGATTCATTGTCTGTGATTTATTGTAACCCCACAGAGGCCAGTATCCTGTCACTAAGTCACCCTTTATCTTCACACGCATGGTACACAATACTGACCCAGCTAGCTCTGAGTGAGCAGAACCTCTGACACTCCTGTTTATATCTGTCAGCCAGAGCTCCCTGATTGGACCAGGTTAACAGCCCCAATCAGGGAACTCACAGGTGGACCTGGCTGCCCATGTTCCAATCACTACAGTTGCATGCTCAGAGGTACAGTGAAAAGTGTTGTTTTGTGTGCTTTCCAGGCAGGTTGTACCGTACAAAGTGCATCAGGGAAACAGAACAGAGTGCGGAATATAGTGTTACTACCACAGAGAAGGTGCAGAGAGAGAGAGAGAGAGAGAGAGAGATTAATATTTGAGAGGTCCATACAAATCTTGAAGGAAGCTGCTGATCATTTGAGATGTGTTCCAATAGGTTAGATTCCCTGCAGTGTAGGAACAGGCCCTTCGGCCCAACATGTCCACACTGACCCTCTGAAGAGTAACTCACCCAAACCCATTTCCCTTTGACTAATGCAAATAACATTATGGGCAATTTAGATTAGGTTAGATTTCCTACATTGTGAAAACAGGCCCTTCGGCCAACAGTGGAGGATTTGAGGTATAGGGAGAGGCTGAACAAGCTGGGGCTGTTTTCCCTGGAGCGTTGGACATCTCTATGACTCTAAAAGTCCACACTGACCCTCCGAAGAGTAACCTACCCAGACCCATTTCCCTCTGACTAATGCACCTAATACTATGTGCAATTTACCATGGCCAATCCACCTAACCAGCACACCTTTGGATTGTGGGAGGAAACCAGAGTACCCAGAGGAAACCCATACAGACACAGGGGGAATGTGCAAACTCCACACAAGCAGTCGCCCGAGGCTAGAATTGAACCTGGGTCTCTGGCGCTGTGAGGCTGCAGTGCTAGCCACTGTGCTGCCATGAAACAGGCCCTTCGGCCCAACCAGCCCACGCCGATCCTCTAAAGACCAACCCACCCAGACCCGTTTCCCCTCTGACTAATGCATTTAACACTATGGGCAATTTAGCATGGCCAATTCACCTGACCTGCACATCTTTGGATTGTGCGAGGAAAACGGAGCACCCGGACGAAACCCACACAGACACAGGGAGAACATGCAAACTCCGCACAGACAGTCACCCAAGGCTTAAATCGAACCTTGGACCCTGGTGCTGTGAGGCAGCAGTGCTAACCACTGAGCCACCGTGCCACCTCTTGTCTGACAACTGCGGGGAAGAAGCTTTTCTTGAATCTGTGTATTCAGACTTCTACATTTTCTGCCTGTTGGAGAGGGTAGAAGAATTTGAAAAGTGTCATTAGCTAGACCAGCAATTCTTGCCGAGAGGGCAGCTAAGGTCAACCACATTGCTGTAGGTCTGGAGTCACATGTAGGCCAGGCCAGGTAAGGGTGGCAGATCTCCTTTCCAAACGGGCATTAGTGAACCAGATGGATCTTTATGATAATGAAGAAGGCATGTGGCATGCTTGCCTTTGTTGGTCAGTGGATGAATACAGGAGTTGGGAGGTCATGTTGCGGCATTAGTTCAGCCACTATTAGAATACTGCATTCAGTTCTGATCTCCCTGCTATGGGAAGGATGTCAAAAAAGTTGTAAGAGTTCAGAAAAGATTTACAAGGATGTTGCCAGGGTTGGAGGATTTGAGCTACAGGGAGAGGCTGAATAGACTAGAGCTATTGTCAGAAGTTGGGGGATGACCTTAAAGAAGTTTATAAAATCATGAGGAGCATGGATAGGGTGAACAGCCAAAGTGTTTTCCCAGGGTGGAGGAGTCCAAAACTAGAGGACACAGGTTGAAGGTGAGGGGGAAAGATTTAAAAACGATCTAAGTGTCAAACATTTTCACACAGAGGTGGTGTGAGCTGCCAAAGGAAGTGATGGAAGCTGGTACAATTACAACATTTAAGAGGCATCTGGATGGGTATATGAATAGGAAGGGTTTGGAGGGATATGGGCTAAATGTTGGCAAATGGGACAAGATTAATTTAGGATATTTGCCTCCTACCACATTTCAAATCTTCCCATGCGCCGTGCCGGGAATTGAACCATTATCCTTCGAAGATAAGCCTGTGGGTTTGGATTGCGAGCTGAGTGACAGTACCTTTACCTTCCCCATCTGTCACCTTCCTCTGAATGCTGCGCCTAGCCCTTGAATAAATGGAAAGAAGCTCCAGTGGTGATCGCCTGTGGCCGCAGGGAATGGAGGGATTTGTTTGTAGAGGGGTTGGGGTGGAGGTGGGGGGACATCTTTCAGATGAGCCAATGGAAGACGTGCACGTACAAATGGAAAAAGAGGGAGAGAGCTCTGCTGCTTTGAGTGTGCTCTTTAACAAGGAGGGAGGGAAGGAGGTAACTGTAGAGACATATAGTTGTGATTGACATGGCCCCATGCCAAATGGGCAGTGCTGTTGCTTGAAGCAAGTCATTACGAGCTCTCACATACTTGGGGTTAGAAACGTCCTGTAAGTATACAGCAGCGAGGATGATAGATTAGCTCAGCTTCTGCTGACAGAACAGAGAAGGGAAAAAAAACCCTTTTTCCTTTAACTTCCACGGCCTTTGTTCTTCACACAGGTCCGACCTTAAAACATAACGCTGACAAGATTAATACAGATTAGGGGTGATTAAGAAGCTTGTGGGATGGCAGGGAGGGGGAGTTGGTGAGAGAGATTTAATTTGTGGTTTGAGAACCAACTTAGTCACGCAAAGTCGTCAAAAGCACCGGCAAAGCTTTTGCTGAACAGTTCCTGTAAGAGCTCATTACCCTGATTTGTTGTCTGAAAAAACAGATTTCCTACAGTCCCTTGAGAGCCCATTTAGTACAGTGAGGAAACCCTGCCCTTTTAGGAAACATAGGAACAAGAGGAGACCATTCGGCCCCTCGTTGATCACCGTTGACCTCTATTTCCCACCCAGTTGCTGTTCTTTGTCCAGGTGCCCTTACCCCAGCAAAAGAAAAATCTGTGGTTCTCAGTTTTCAATTTTCCAATTTTTTAGGTGATGTGGGATGTGTTCCAGTTTTTCACTCTGGGGCTGGATTTCAATCAAGTCTGACCCATGCAGTGCCCGTAGAAATGGCAGGTGGAACCCAAACCAATTTTTTAACCAGGCGCCAAATTTTAACCGCTCCTGGGGCCTACTCACCTCTGCCTCAAGATGTAGAGTTCCCCTGCACCCCTCCCCCCACCACCCCATGGTCCTTTCCACCACTTTAAGTCTCTATTTCTTCTCGTTTAAAACTTTCCTCAAAACCTCCCACTTTGCTGAAGTTTCATTACCTGGTTGAATTTTCCTTACACGGCTTGGTGTTCAGTTTTGTTTCCTCGTACTGCTGTGGGTGGCATGGAACATTTTGCTGAGTTAAATAAGCTACGTAAATGTAGGTTGGTTTTGTTGTCCGAAAAAGGGACTACACTGTAAAAGAGGCATGAACAGCATGTGGACAATTGGGGCTATGAAGGCATGTTCTATAAAGGGAAGGCAGCACAACCAAACACAGACCATGGCCACACCCAGCCTGTAGGAGGCACACACAGCCTGTAGGGGGGCCATTCACAGCCTGTAGGGAGAACACTCAGCCTGTAGGAGATACACTCAGCCTGGAGGAGGCCACACACAGCCTGTAGGGGGCACACTCAGCCTGTAGGGGGCCATACTCAGCCTGTAGGGGGGCACCCTCAGCATGAAGGGGACACACAACCTGTAGAGGATACACTCAGCCTGTAGGGAGCACACTCAGCCTGTAGGGGATCCACTCAGCCTGTAAGGGGTACACTCAGCCTGTAGGAGATACACTCAGCCTGTAGGGGCCACACACAGCATGTAGGAGGCACACTCAGCATGTAGGGGGCACATACAGCCTGTAGGGGATACACTCAGCCTGTAGGGGGCCACCTTAGCCAAGCCCACACATGGAACGGGGCTATGGTCTAAATCACCCCTACAGCTTTCGGTGTTTAACTGTGTCATCAAACGGTGAATGAGGGCCGTGCGCATGCACACACACACACTCTAGTTTCACCAGGATGTTCCCCTGGATAGAATGTCTCAGTAATGAGGAGAGACTGGATAGGCTGGGTTTGTTTTCCATGGAGCAAAGGAAACTGAGGGGAGACCGATTTAGCTATAAAACATTTATGCAAGGCATAAACAGTGTAGCTTGTGAGAATCTTTTCCCCATGGCAGACGTGTAATGGACCAGACGGCATAAGCTTAAGGTGAGGAATAAGTGTTTTAGAGGAAATCTGCAAAAAATTATCTTTGCCCAGAGAGTGGTTGAAATGTGGAAGGTACTGCCTAAGTGAGGTAAATACTCTCGCTACAGTTAACAAGCACTTGGATGAACACTTCAATTGCCAGGGCATAGTATGTTATGGACAAAGTGCAGATAAATAGGATTATTGTAGTTTCATGTTTATTGCTTAGTATAGACATGGTGGGCCAAAGTGCCTGTTTCTCTGCTGTATGACTCTATGACTATGACGCAGATACACTGCGCACATATGCACACAGCACATACACACATGTGCAACATGCAGCATGCGTACCCCAGAAGGATTCAGCAGTACCAACAGTGCTGAGTTCCCTTATATTCCCCTGAGGAATCCTAATTTATGTTAGTGCCTTCCCTTTGGGGGAGGGAAATTTGTCGTCTTCACCTGACCTTTCCTACACGTGACTCCAGACCCACAGCAATGTGGTTGACTCTCAACTACCCACTGACTCTTGCCAAGAGCAAATCGGGAGGGCTAGAATGTTGACTTTGCCAGTGATCAAACTTTCCATGAAATAATTTTCAAAAGTCCGTGTGTGTGTGTGTGTGTGTGTGTGTGTGTGTGTGTGTGTGTGTGTGTGTGTGTTCACAACAAGGTGCAATTAAATCAAGCTCGTTTTAATTTGAAATGATGTGATATAAATGCTAGGGTATCTGTTTCAAATTCGTGTCTGCTCCTTGCTCTTCTCTTCCGTATCTCGGAGGTAATTAGGAATTGGCGCAGGCTTGCTGGGGCAACAGGGCTTGTATCTGTGACGTATTTTATCATATTGTAATTAAAACCTTCCACGTTGACCAGATTGTTCTCAGAAAATAACACTGTGGGACACAGCATCTGGGGAGGCTGTGGTTAATGGTAATGACGCTGGACTAGGGTTCCAGACTGGGACAAAAGTTCAAATCCCACCGCAGCAGATAGTGAAATTTCAATCCAGGAAGGAATCTGGAATTACAAAGCTAACCCAATGGTGACCGTGGCTGGAAGTTCCCAATGTTCAGCGAGTGCAGAACCAGGATTCACAGTCTAAGGATATATGGTAGGCCATTTCTGACTGAGATGAGGAGAAATGTCTTCACCCAGAGAGTAGTGAGCCTGTGATAGTCTCTGTCATAGAAAGTGGTTGAGGCCGAAACTTCTTTGCAGTTCTCTGTGCAATGTTTATAAAGTATTAATAACCTTAACAATGCTTTACACACACATAGGACAGAAAGTCATACAGTTATACAATATGGACAGAGGCCCTTCAGCATAGCTCAAAGAACAAAGAACATTTACAGCCCAGGAACAGGCCCTTTGAAGAAGGAGTTAGATATAGTTCTTAAGGCTGACAAGTTTAGACAGTACATTTGGATCAGCTCAGGCTTGGAGGGCCGAAGGGCCTGTTCCTGGGCTGTAAATGTTCTTTGTTCTTTGAGCTATGCTGAAGGGCCTCTGTCCATATTGTATAACTGTATGACTTTCTGTCCTATGTGTGTGTAAAGCATTGTTAAGGTTATTAATACTTTATAAACATTGCACAGAGAACTGCAAAGAAGTTTCAGCACAGAAACAGGCTTTATAGCCAATCTGATCTGATGATCTTTCTCTCCATTGTTACTGAATCGAATCCTATCAATAAATCCTCCTTTGTCTTTCGTGTCTTTGTCGAGATTCCCTTGCAATGCATTTATGTCGTTCACCTCAACTAATAAGTTTGCAAAGTCCCACATTATAACCATTTTGTTGCTCAGGACTGTTTTCTAAATTCCAGTTGCAATTATTAGTGACCAGAATGTATTGATGGTCCCTGCACAAGTGGAAACTATACAAGTGGGCGGCACGGTGGCACAGTGGTTAGCACTGCTGCCTCACAGCGCCTGTAGACCCGGGTTCAATTCCCGACTCAGGCGACTGACTGTGTGGAGTTTGCACGTTCTCCCCGTGTCTGCGTGGGTTTCCTCCGGGTGCTCCGGTTTCCTCCCACAGTCACAAAGATGTGCGGGTCAGGTGAATTGGCCAAGCTAAATTGCCCGTAGTGTTAGGTAAGGGGTAAATGTGGGGGTATGGGTGGGTTGCGCTTCGGCGGGTCGGTGTGGACTTGTTGGGCCGAAGGGCCTGTTTCCACACTGTAAGTCTAATCTAAAAAAAAAACTGTGCAGTTATTCAAGATCCTGGATAGAATCAAAAAGTGTGGCACTGGAAAAGCACAGCAGGTCAGGCAGCATCTGAGGAGCAGGAGAATCTACGTTTCGGAGATAAGCCCTTCATCAGAAATGGCTAATGCCAGAAACATTGACTCTCCTGCTCCTCGGATGCTGCCTGACCTGCTGTGCTTTTCCAGCGCCATATTTTTTGACTCTGATCTCCAATATCTGCAGTCCTCACTTTCTCTAAGATCTTGGGTAGACCCCACTTAGAGTCATAAGAGATGTGCAACACAGAAACAGACTCTTTGGTCCAACTCGTCCATGCTGACCAGATATCCCAATCCACTCTAGTCCCACTGCCAGTACCTGGCCCATATCCCTCCAAACCCTTCCCATTCACATATCCATCCATGTTCCTTTTAAATGTTGCAATTTTACCAGCCTCCACCACTTCCCACGGCAGCCCATTCCACACACGCACCACCCTCTGTGTCTCTTTTATATCTTTCCCCTCTCACCCTAAACCTATGCCCTCTAGTTCTGGACACCCCGACCCCAGGGAAAAAAACCTTGTCTATTTACCCTATCCATGGCCCTCATGATTTTATGAACCTCTATAAGGATGCTCCAGGGAAAACAGCCCTAGCCTATTCAATCTCCCTATAGCTCAAATCCTCCAACCCTGGCAACATCCTTGTAAATCATTTCTGAACCCTTTCAAGTTTCACAACATCTTTCCGATAGGAAGGAGACCAGAATTGCACGCAATATTCCAAAAGTGGCTGAACCAATGTCCTGTACAGTCACAACATGACCTCCCAACTCCTGTACTCAATACTCTGTCCAATAAAGGAAAGCATACCAAACGCCTTCTTCACTATCCTATCTACCTATGATTCTACATTCAAGGACCTATGAACCTACAATCCAAGGTGTCTTGGTTCAGCAATACGCCTGAGGGCTCATCATTAAGTGTATAAGTCCTGCTAAGATTTGCTTTCACAAAATGCAGCACCTCGCATTTATCTGAATTCAACTCCATCTGCCACTTCTCAGCCCATTGGCCCATCTGATCAAGATCCTGTTGTAATCCGAGGTAACCTTCTTCACTGTCCAAAACACCTCCAATTTTGGTGTCATCTGCAAACTTACTAACTGTACCTCATAAGCTCACATTCAAATCATTTACATGAATGACAAAAAGTAGGGGGCCCAGCACTGATGCTTGTGGCACTCCACTGGTCACAGGCCTCCAGTCTGAAAAACAACCCTCCACCACCACCCTCTGTCTTCTACCTTCGAGCCAGTTCTGTAACCAAATGGCTAGTTCTCTCTGTATTCGATGAGATCTAACCTTGCTAACCAGTCTCCCATGGGGAACCTTGTCAAACGTCTTACTGAAGTCTATATAGATCAGGTCCACCATTCTGCCCTCATCAATCCTCTTTATTACTTCTTCAAAAAAACTCAGTCAAGTCTGTGAGACATGATTTCCCATGCACAAAGCCATGTTGACTATCCCTAATCAGTCCTTACCTTTCCAAATACATATACATCCTGTCTCTCAGGATTCCCTCCAACAACTTGGCCACCACCGTCGTCAGGCTCACTGGTCTATAGTTCCCTGGCTTGTCCTTACCATCTTTCTTAAGCAGTGGCACCACGTTAGTCAACCTCCAGTCTTCTGGCACCTCACCTGTGACTATCAATGACACAAATATCTCAGCAAGAAGCCCAGCAATCATTTCTCTAGCTTCCTACAGAGTTCGAGGGTTATACCTGATCAGGTCCTAGAGATTTATCCATTTTTATGCATTTCAAGACATCCAGTACTTCCTCCTCTCTAAAATGGACATTTTTCAAGATGTCACCATCTAATTCCCTCCATTCTATATCTTCCATGCCCTTTTCCACAGTAAATACTGATGCAAAATATTCATTTAGTATCTCCCCCATTTTCTGTGGCTCCACACAAAGGCTGATCTTTGAGGGGCCCTATTCTCTCCCTAGTTGCCCTTTTGTCCTTAATGTATTTGTAAAAACCCCTTGGATTCTCCTTAATTCTATTTGCCAAAGCTATCTCATGTCCCCGTTTTGCCCTCCTGATTTCCCTCTTAAGTATACTCCTACTTTCTTTATACTCTTCCAAGGATTCACTCGATCTATCCTGTCTATACCTGCCATATGCTTCCTTTTTCTCAACCAAACCCTCAATTTCTTTCATCATCCAGCATTCCCTGTACCTACCAGCCTTTCCTTTCACCCTGACAGGAATATACTTTCTCTGGATTCTCATTATCTCATTTCTGAAGGCTTCCCATTTTCCAGCCATCCTTTTACCTGCCAACATCTGCCCCCAGTCAGCTTTTGAAAGTTCTTGCCTAATACCCTCAAAATTAGCCTTCTTCCAATTTAAAACTTCAACTTTTAGATCTGATCTATCTTTTTCCATCACTATTTTAAAGCTAACAGAATTATGGCCACTGGGCCCAAAGTGCTCCCCCACAGATACCTCAGTCACCTGCCCTGCCTTATTTCCCAAGAGTAGGTCAGGTTTTGCACCTTCTCTAGAAGTTACATCCACACACAGTATCAGAAAATTTTCATGTATGCACTTAACAAATTCCACTCCATCTAAACCCTTAACACTATGGCAGTCTCAGTCTATGTTTGGAATGTTAAAATCCCCTATCATAACCACCCTATCATTCTTGCAGATAACTGAGATCTCCTTACAAATTTGTTTCTCAATTTCTCTTTGACTATTAGGGGGTCTATAATGCAATCCCAATAAGGTGATCATCCCTTTCTTATTTCTCAGTTCCACCCAAATAACTTCCCTGGATGTATTTCCGGGAATATCCTCCCTCAGCACAGCTGTAATGCTATCCCTTGTCAAAAGTGCCACTCTCCCTCCTCTTTTGCCTCCCCTTCTATCCTTCCTGTAGCATTTGTATCCTGGAACATTAAGCTGCCAGTCCTGCCCATTCCTGAGTCATGTTTCTGTAATTGCTATGATATCCCAGTCCCATGTTCCTAACCATGCCCTGAGTTCATCTGCCTTCCCTGTTAGGCCCCTTGCATTGAAATAAATGCAGTTTAATTTATCAGACCTACCTTGTTCTCTGCTTTGTCCCTGCCTGCCCTGACTGTTTGACTCGCCTTTGTTCTCAACTGTACCAGTCTCAGATTGATCTCTTTCCTCACTATCTCCCTGGGTCCCACCACTCACCCACCTTACTAGTTTAAATCCTCCCGAGCAACTCTAGTATATCTCCCTGCTAGTACATTAGTCCCTTTCCAATTTAGGTGCAAACCATCCTTCTTGTAAGGTCACTGCTACCCTATAAGAAATTCCAATGGTCCAAAAATGTGAATCCTTCTCCCATACACCAGCTCCTCAGCCATGCATTCATCTGCTCTATCCTCCTATTTCTCCCCTCACTAGCTCACCAGGAGTAATCCAGAGATTATTACTCTCGAGGACCTCTGCAAGCAGATCTGGGCACCACACCTTAGGAAAGACATATTGGTCTTGGAGGGAGTACAGTGTAGGCTTACAAGAATGATATTGGGAATTTAGTGGTTCGATTGTAAGGAGTGATAATACAAATTAGGCCCATTTTCTCTCGAATTTAGAAGATTAAAAGGTGATCTGATCAAAGTCTTCAAGATATTAACAGGAAAATACAGGGTCGTTAAAGAAAAACTATTTTACTGGGGATTCTGGAATGAGCGGCCACAGTTTGAGAATTAGGACCAGGAAATTCAGGAGAGACCTTAGGAAACACTTCAACACACAAACTGTGGGAGAGATTGGGAACACTCTTCCATAGTTGGTCAAGATCAGTTGTTAGTTTTACACCTGAAACAGATGATTTTTTGTTAAGCAAAGGTATTCAAGGACAGGGGCAAAACACCAGTATAAGAAGATCAGCCACAGATCAGGGATGATCTCATTGAGTGGTAGAATTGACTCGAGGGGCTGAACGGCCCCCACCTGTTTCTTTGTTCCTATATTTTTCTTAATTCTACCCTGTAAGCTCCATCATAATGTTAAGCTCCTGTCAGTTCTCCAACTTTATTTTTTTCTTTTCTACTTCAGATTTTCCCAATGGCTATAATTTTCAATTCTGGTGTCATCATTGTAAATCTGTTTTGGCACTTTCTACAGTGCCCCAACATCCTTTTCATGTTATCCACTTGAGGACTAAAACCACGCTGTGCAAATATGACCAAGGAAATGCTTCATGTAATTCATTAAAAATATTCCTTTGTCTGCTGCCTTAATGAAGTCTTCAACTCTCATTTATTGTAAACACCAAATTGCAGCTAATGTAAAATTTGTTCTACTATAAACAAAGTGCTCCTCTGATAAAGAACTGGTCTAGCTACTTCTGAGTGTGAGTTTTCAGTGGAAAAGACGACTTGATTATCTGGTTATTTTAAGATCAGGAATAAATCAGAAGTGACAAACAATGTGAAAATATCTCTGAGAGAGTGAGGATTGCAGATGCTGGGGATCAGAGTTAAAAAGTGTCACACTGGAAAAGCATTGCCAGTCAGGCAGCATCCGAGGAGCAGGAGAGACGACGTTTCGGGCATAAACCCTTCATCAGGAAAATAGCATCAATTGGGAAATATAAGCAGTAAATGTAACCAAAGGTGTGTGCACATCTTTGAAAAATATTTGATGTATAATGACTCATTAAACCTCTGGAACCTAGTGATGTGCTCTCCACAGATAATAACATGTTTTGAAGTTATAAAAGTTGTGTTCAGAAAGTGGGACTGGTTACTGTTTCCAGCAGACTTCCTGCAGTGAGACAAATGACCAGTTTTTTTTTGATTGATCCGGTTGAGAGGAGAGTTAGTCAAGACGTCAAGGATGGGTATAGTTGTCTGCCCTCTTGGGTGGACATGAAAGTTACCACAGCTACATGAAGCATGGAAATTATCACCAGTGACCTAGCCAATATTTATCCCTCAGTCTCCAGCACAGAAGCAGTTTGCCTGTCCATTCGAACATTATTGCATGTGAATGTCTATTGTGTGTGAATTGACTGCCATGTTTTCTACGTTAATAAAGTGGTTACACTTCAAAAAGCAGTTAATTGGCTGTAAACTGGTTTGGGACATCCTGAGATTTTGACAGGTGCACTATAAATGTACCTCTGTGCATCATCAGAATCATGAGAGATTGCAGAGCTCTGTGATGCAGAGGGATCTGGGTGTCCGGGTGCATGAGTCACAGGTTCAGCAGGTAATCAGGAAAGCTAGGAGGATATTGTTGATTATTGTGAGGGGAGATTGAAGATGGAAGCAGGGAGGCTGTTCCTCAGTTATATAGGATGCTGGTGAGACCCCAAATGTGCACAGCATTGGTCTCCTTATGTAAGTCAGAAGTAACACGATACCAAGTCATAGTCCAACAGGTTTACTTAAAATCACAAGCTTTCGGAGTGCTGCTCCTTCATCAGGTGAAGCCACTTCATCAGACGAAGGAGCCACGCTCCGAAAGCTTGCGGTTTCAAATAGCAAGTTGGACTATAACTTGGTGTCATGTGACTTCTGACTGTTGTCCACCCCAGTCCAACACCGGCACCTCCACATCAAGGCTCCTTGTTTAAGAATGGATATGAATGCGTTGTAAATAGCTCAGAGAAGGTTAACTAGACTAAAGCTGAAATAGGTGGATGATCTAATGAGAGAGGATCAGACAAGCTGGGCTTGTATCTGCTGGAGTTGGGAAGAGTAAAGCAACTTGATTGAGACCCGTAAGGTCCAGAGTGGCCTTGGTGGAGTGGATGTGGAGGGGATGTTTCCTCTTGTCTGAGAATCTAGAACTGGCAAATACATGGGAACACAGCCATCTGTAAGTTCCTGTTCAAGCCACATACCATCCTGACTTGGAAATAAATTACCGTTCCTTCAGTGTTGCTGGGTCAAAATCTTGGGATTCCCTCCCTAAGAACATTGTGGGTCTACCACAGCACATAGCCTGCAGCTGTTCAAAAGGGCAACTCATCCCCTCCCTTCTCAAAGGGCAACTAGGGATGGACAATAAATACTGGCAATAAATAAAAAAAAGAGCCAATATTTAAAAATAAGGGTTTGGCCATTAAGACGGAGATAACGAGAGGTGTGATTCTTTGAAATTCTCTTCCTCCGAATCAATAGTGGCAGATTCTCTTGAATATTTTTAAGGCGAGGGTTGTAGATACTTGATAAGGAAAGGTTTGAAAGGTGATCAAGTATCGACAGAAATGTGGAGTAAATAGGTCAACCATATTGAATGATGAAGCAGGTTCAAGTGGCCAACTTCAGCTCCTGATTCTATGTGTGTACACTTTTTAATACACATGCTCAGGGACTTGAAAGCCAGGAAAGGATTATCATTTGCCTTGTAATGTAAGGGAGCAGTATTCCAAATTGACACCAATTGTCCTGACACGCTGCTCATGTTGATAATCAACCGCATGTTAGACTCACGTCAAGACCTTCTGAACAAAATTAGTCCAACTCCCTCTTGACTCTTGTTAACAATGTTTCTGCCTTCAGGAAATGGTATTGACATATTCAAATTGCTAAATTATCTTCAGGTTTGCGACCTATTTGCTGATGGGAGCAGTTTCCTCTTGTCAACCCCACAGCCTGCAGCACACAGCCTGCATTGTCTGATGGACAGACTTCTTGCCAAGTGTTTTCATTCTCCCCCCAGAGGGGATGTTAAACTAAGGTGTCCAAGAACAACGCACATTTACCTAATGCCTTTCACAAGAACCCCACACCTCCAAACACGTTGCAGCCAATGAAGTGCTATAAGAAAGACGTTAGACTTGAAAGGGCATGGAAAATATTTACAAGGATGTTGCCAGGAACTATAAGGAGAGGCTGGATAGATTGGGGTCTTTTTTTCCCCTGGAGCATCGGCCGCTGAAGAGTGAGCTTTATAAAATCATGAGGGGCACGGATTGGGTGAACAGCTAAGGTCTTTTTCCCAGGGTAGGGGAGTCCAGCTACAGGTTTCAGGTGAGAGGGGAAAGATTTAAAAGGGTTGAGGCTGGTACAGTTACAACATTTAAAAGGCATCTGGATGGGTATCTGAATAGGTAGGGTTTAGCGGGATATGGGCCCAATGCTGTCAAATGGGACTAGATTAACTGAGGATATCTGGTCAGCATAGACTAGTTGGACCAAAGGGACTGTTTCTGTGCTGTACATCTTTTAAGTACATTTGAAGACATGGTCACTTCATAATGTAGGAAACATGGAAACCAACTGAACACAGAAAGCTGCAGGAAATATCATTGTGACAATAGCAGATAAGGTGTTTTTATATTTTCTTTTGAAGAGTAGATATTGTCCAAAATAACTCAGAGAACAAACACTGCTTCTCTTTGAAAGATTGGAATCTTATGTTTCCACCTGGGAGGGTAGTATTTGAAAGATGATACCTACCTGAGTGCGCTACTTTATTGGTAAAGTCCAGAGAGTCGCTGCATGGAACTTGAATCTTCTGACTCAGAGGCAAGGGCACTACCAACCCAGCTGCGGCTAACCTTTCCTGTTGAATGAAACCATTATTTTGAACAAGATTGGGGAATTCTCCATTGGGTTCTGGATATTATCTTCTCTCAGCCAGCATCAGTAAAACATATCCTTGTTGGAGAAGCAACCCTGTGTCTGGTTAGGATCTCATTGCTGTTGGTTAACACTGGTTGGCTGGCTGCCACTTTTCCTGCAGTCGTAGCCAAACTGTATTTGCTGGGAGCTGTCTGAGGGAAGACCATATAAATACAACGCACTTATTCACTGGGGAGCAGATTACAAAGGGGATAAACCAGAAACTAGAAACAGAAGAACAAGGAGCACAGAGATGTCAGAGGTTCCAGGAATTAGGGAAATTCTGGTGATAGTGAGAGTTGCAGAGAAGGTCAGACAGATTGGGAAGGTTTTAGGGCTGGATGGATGATTCATTGATAGGGAATGTTATACAATCTAGAGGAAATTACGGAGATGGGGAGGATTTTAGGGGATAGAGAAGGTACCAGAGACAGGAAGAGCTGTAGGGGCTGGAGGAAGTTACAGAGATAGGGAGGGTTTTAGGGGTTAGAGAAGGTACCAGACACAGGAAGAGCTGTAGGGGCTGGACGAAGTTACAGAGATAGGGAGGGTTTTAGGGGATAGAGAAGGTACCAGAGACAGGAAGAGCTGTAGGGGCTGGAGGAAGTTACAGAATTAGGGAGGGTTGTATAGTCTAGAGGAAGTGAAGAGATAGGGACAGTTGCAGGGGCCAGAGAAGGTAATAGAGATAGGGAGGGTTATAGGGGCTACACAAACAGGAGGAGTTGTAGAGGCTGGAGGAAGTTACAGAGATAGGGAAAGTTATAGCGATTGAAGGAACTTACAGAGATAGTGAAAAGTTGTAGGGGCTGGAGGAGCTTACCGAGAAAAGGAGGGTTAGACTAGATTCCCTGCAGTGTGGACACAGGTCCTTCAGCCCAACAAATCCACACCGACCCTCCGAAGAGCAACCCACCCAGTCCCATCTCCCTCTTGCTAATGCACCTCACACTATGGGCAATTTAGCATGGTCAATTCGCCTGACCTATACATCTTTGGACTTGTGGGAGGAAACCAGAGCACCAAGAGGAAACCCATACAGACACAGGGAGAATGTGCCAACTCCACACAGTCACCCAAGGCTGGAATCAAACCTGGGATGCTGGTGCTGTGAGGTAGCAGTGCTAATCACTGAGCCACCGTGGTTGTAGGGGCTAGAGGAAGCTACAAAGATAGGGAGGATTATAGAGGTTGGATGAGTTACAGAAATAGGGAGGGTTATGAGGGCTGGATGCCAAAGTAATTCACCAAGTCTATACCAGGCCTGGAGATTTGAAAGCTGGCTTAGTTTTGGCTGCTGCCTTTTGTTAATATAACAAGAGCTGTCTGCCTTCCTCACAGCCATTCACAGACACTTGCTGATGCTCTGGGTTGCTTTTCTTTCATTATCAGTAAGCAACACAGAATATGTCATATGGAATCAGTTTAATTGAGAATCTCACGGTGCTTTATTAACTATGCAGACTACAACTTGTAGTCAGCTACAGCATCCTCCTCCTAACCTGCTGCTACTGCTGGAAGTAGGTCATGTGGATTAATCCTGGCCCTTGGATTGTGAGCATATCCAGCTCTTAAAGTAATAACTCAACACTGTGTGCATGCATATCTGTGTTGTGAGGCCCAACAAGTCACACAGCAGGATCTCCCCAGCATAGTAAAGTTTAATTCTCTTTCTGGCAAAGATTTAGAAACCATTTCAACTGCTCTCAGCTTAACAAGTTGTGCCAATAAAGTGACGCAACAATAAGGCATAGGAGCAAATGTAGGCCATTCAGTCCATCGAATCTGCTCTGCTATTGAGTGAGATCACAGTGATCTGATAATCCTAACTCCACTTTCATGCCTTTTCTCCATAACCCTTGATTCCCTTTCTGACTAAAAATCTGCCTCTCAGTCTTGAATGTACTAAATGACCCAACCTCGACAGCTGCTAGGTGAGGGCATCTTGTGCTGCAGTGGTAGTGTCCTACCCCTGGACCGGAAGGCCCACATTCAAGTTCCACCTGCTCCACCGATATGAACTAACATCTCTGAACAGGTTGGTTGGAAAAGTAAGTTAAATTTTTTTTTAACAAAATAGAATTCCAGAATAAAGGGAAGAAATTCCTTATTGTTACTGCCATAAATGTGTGACCCCTTATTCTTAAATGATGCCCTCTGGTCCTAGATTCACCCACAAGAAGAAACATCCTTTAAGAATCTATCCTGTCAAGTCCCGAAAGAATGTTGTAGATTTCAATAAGATTAGAGTGGTGCTGGAAAAGCAAAGCATCCGAGGAGCAGGAAAATCGGCATTTTGGACAAAGGCCCATCATCAGGAATGAGGCCTCGGCTTTTGCCCAAAACATCGACTTTCCTGCTCCTCGGATGCTGCCTGACCTGCTGTGTTTTTCCAGCACCACTCTAATCTTGGCTCTAATCTCCAGCATCTGCCGTCCTCACTTTCACATAGTTTTCAATAAGGATATCGCTCACGCTTCTCCAATCCAGTGAGTACAGGCCCATCCTACTCAACCTCTTCTCATAAGGCAGTCTCTCCATACCTGACATCAACCTAGTGAAGGACCAAACCTCATAACTATGACAGCTTTGTACCTCTCCTCATTATTCATCTGTCTATTATGCCCGTCCTGATACCCATGCCTTAATTGAATGAGTCATTTCCTTCCATGTTTCTGAGTAAAAAGTGAGGTCTGCAGATGCTGGAGATCAGAGCTGAAAATGTGTTGCTGGTTAAAGCACAGCAGGTTAGGCAGCATCCAAGAACAGGAAATTCGACGTTTCGGGCCAGAGCCCTTCATCAGGAATGAGGAGAGTGTGCCAGGCAGGCTAAGATAAAAGGTAGGGAGGAGGGACTTGGGGGAGGGGCGATGGAGATGCGATAGGTGGAAGGAGGTCAAGGTGAGGGTGATAGGCCGGAGTGGGGTGGGGGCGGAGAGGTCAGGAAGAAGATTGCAGGTTAGGAGGGCGGTGCTGAGTTCGAGGAAATCGACTGAGACAAGGTGGGGGGAGGGGAAATGAGGAAACTGGAGAAATCTGAGTTCATTCCTTGTGGTTGGAGGGTTCCCAGGCGGAAGATGAGGTGCTCTTCCTCCAGCCGTCGTGTTGTTATGTTCTGCCAATGGAGGAGTCCAAGGACCTGCATGTCCTCGGTGGAGTGGGAGGGAGAGTTAAAGTGTTGAGCCACGGGGTGGTTGGGTTGGTTGGTCCGGGCATCCCAGAGGTGTTCCCTAAAGCATTCCACAAGTAGGCGGCCCGTCTCCCCAATATAGAGGAGGCCACATCGGGTGCAGCGGATGCAATAGATGATGTGTGTGGAGGTGCAGGTGAATTTGTGGCGGATATGGAAGGATCCCTTGGGGCCTTGGAGGGAAGTGAGGGAGGAGATGTGGGCGCAAGTTTTACATTTCCTGCGGTTGCAGGGGAAGGTGCCGGGAGTGGAGGTTGGGTTGGTGGGGGGGTGTGGACCTGACGAGGGAGTCACGAAGGGAGTGGTCTTTGCGGAATGCTGATAGGGGAGGGGAGGGAAATATATCCCTGGTGGTGGGGTCCGTTTGGAGGTGGCGGAAATGACAGCGGATGATACACTGTATGCGTAGGTTGGTGGGGTGGAAGGTGAGAACCAGTGGGGTTCTGTATTGGTGGCGGTTGGAGGAGCGGGGCTCAAGGGCGGAGGAGCGGGAAGTGGAGGAGATGCGGTGGAGGGCATCGTCGATCACGTCTGGGGGGAGTCTGCGGTCCTTGAAGAAGGAGGCCATCTGGGCTGTACGGTATTGGACGGGCCGCCTACTCGCGGTCTCTCTCTTTCTCTCTCTACACACACACATACACACAAAAGGGTTCAGAAAAGATTTACAAGGATGTTGCCAGGGTTGGACGATTTGAGGTATAGGAAGAGGCTGAACAAGCTGGGGCTGTTTTCCCTGAAGCGTCGGAGGCTGAGGGGTGACCTTACAGAGGTTTACAAAGTTATTAGGGGCATAGATAGGGTAAATAGACAAAGTCTTTTCCCTGGGGTCGGGGAGTCCAGAACTAGAGGGTGAGGGGAAAAGATATAAAAGAGACCTGAGGGGAACTTTTTCACACAGAGGGTGGTACCTGTATGGAATGAGCTGCCAGAGGAAGTGGTGAAGGCCAGTAACATTTAAAAGGCATTTGGATGAGTATATGAATACGAAGGGTTTGGAGGGATATGGGCCGGGTGCTGGCAGGTGGGACTAGATTGGGTTGGGATATCTGGTCGGCATGGTCAGGTTAGACCAAAGGGCCTGTTTCTGTGCTGTACATCTTTATGACTCTATGACTCTAACATGTAACTAAGCAGCCTTAGTGATGGTTTCTTCAGAATCACAGTGAGGGCTACTTGTTACAATGTGTCCCTTGAAACTATGGGCCAAATGGCCTTCTTCTGGGCTGTGATACTCCTGAAAGTGAATGTGCTGGCCTTGGAGATGGGGTCCTCAGTTAGCTCAGTTGGCTGGATAGCTGGCTGCCGTGTAGAATAATGCTAACAGCATGGGTTCAATCCCCACACCAGCTGAGTTTACCAGGAAGGACTCTCCTTCTTAACCTTTCCCCTCATCTGAGGTATGGTGACATTCAGGTTAGTCCATCCCCCGTCATCTCTCTTTAATGGGAGAGCAGCCCTATGACCTGGTAGGATTGTGATAGGGGAAGCAATGTCCTAGTGGTATTATTACTGGACTGTTAATCTAACTACCCATGTAACATTCTGGGGACCTGGGTTTGAATCCTGCTACAGCAGATAGTGGAGTTTGAATTCAGTTTTTAAAAATCTGGAATGAAGGCTCTAATGGTAGCCATGAATCCATTGTCGATTGTCGGAAAAACCCACCCAGTTCGCTAATATCTGTTAGGGAAGGAAACTGTCATCCTTACTTGATCCACAGTTACTGCTAGACCTGCTCAGCTTTTCCAGCAATTTCTGTTTATGATCCTTACCTGGTCTGGCCTACATGTGACTCCAGACTCACAGCAATGCAGTTGACTCTCAACTGCCCTCAGGGCAATTAGGGTTGGGCAATAAATGCAAGACTAGAGTGGTGCTGGAAAAGCACAGCAGGTCAGGCAGCATCCGAGGAGCAGGAAGATCGACGTTTCAGGCAAAAGCCCTTCATCAGGAATAAATGCAAGACTAGCCAGTGACACTGTTATCCCGTGAATGAATAAAAAAAGCTTTGTTGACAGCTGATACCTGATAGGCAAAAGTGAGGACTGCAGACTCTGGAAATCAGAGTCTAGATGAGAGTGGTGCTGGAACCAATGCAGAAGAGTTATGACAATAGGCAATGCCTTCCTTCTTTTACTGGAAAGTGTGTATTTATGCTGCATTTCCTTTGATGTGTGTTCTCTGATTTATTGCACGTGGAACAGTTTGAAAGGAGATATTTGCAAAGCTATGGGGGTGGGTGGGAGAGCAGTGAGAGTCGGCTTAATTGAGTAAGGCTTTTAATGAGGCCTACCAGAGAGAGTTAGCTTTCTCCTTTACTGTACTGTTCGAAATATTGATGGTAAAGCTGAAAAAGTTCGCAGAGTCCCTCCATTTTAGTTTACGTCAGAGGAGATTGCAGGGCAGCACTTAAGTTTCTTTTGAGGTTACAAATGTAATGTTTGTCACAGCCGAGATCTGACTGGGATGAAAGAGACAGAGGAAATTTGAGGAAGCTTTGGTATTTTACTTTATTTTTCTTTAAAGATTTCACTGTCCAGTCAGAACAGAGAGCAGGAAGAGACAGAAGGAGATACAATAAACAACAAGCCGTGGTCTGCAATAAGGAAAGACACTCCTTAAATAGGCAAGAGAATTTTGCAGCATTGGATTATGATTTTTTTTTTAAAAATACAAAGGAGGCTGAGTCAGGCTGACCTCCCACTGCCAGACTTTGGGGGTTTGTCCAGAATGTTTGAACAAGGCTGAATGCAGTTTGAGCAGGCTACCAAATAAGGAGTTGCTGCAGAGTCTTTCAGAATAGTAGTAATTCCACTTAATCCTGTTCATTTTTAACCACAGGACTGACTGTTCCCGGTACCATCAGAGACTGAACATTGAGTTATCGGTGGATTTGTACTGCTCTGTTAAGGGTGGGGAGGAAGAAACGAATTGTGTTTCCTCATCTTTTGTTCAAATTTAGGACCGTAAGACGTAAGAGCAAAAGTAGGCCATTTGGCCCATCTAGTCTGCTCCTCTGTTCATGACAGGTCTAATAATGCTAAACTCCACTTTCCTGCCCTTTCTCCATAACCTACGATCCCCTTATTGATTAAAAGTCTGTCTCTGTCAGCCTTGAATAGACTTATTGACCCAGACTCTATTGTCCTTTGCAATAAAGAATTCCACAGGTTCATTACCCACTCAGAGAAGAAACACCCCACATCTCTGGCTTAAATTGTGAGATGATGACCATTTGGTCCTAGACTCTCCCACAAGGGGAAGCAACTTTTCTGCATCTACTTGGTCAAGTCCCCTAAGAATCTTTCAATAAAGTCGTCTCTCATTCTTCTACACTTCAGTAGCGACGGGCCAAACCTACCTCATCCTCGCCCTATAAGACAGTCCCTCCACCTCGGGATCAGCCAAGTGAACCTTCTGTGGACTACCTTCAGCTCTCCCCCGATTCCTTTCATAAACAGACAGAAACAAACCGTTCAGCATAATCCACTGGACCATAGTCCACTCAGACTTGCATCTCCTCAGTCTCTTTGTCAATGTTTCCTTTCTCTGTTTATTGGGCTTGGCTTAAAATGTCTTGACGCTGTCCCCCTGAATTAATGCAGAAGGTAGTGAGGGCCATGTTCTCTTGGCAGAGAAACCTTTCCTCCAGAACGGGCTCACAACATTAGAACAAGGGATTGGCAGATCCAATCTGGGATGGGGAAGAAGTAGTTTCCCTCAGTGGTTAGTGAATCTGTAGAATTCTGCATCCCTGTGAAAGCTTGGTCATTGTGTATGTCCACACAAGCCGAGGCTGACAGAGTTCTGGTTCATGAGGGGAGAGTGGCAAGGAAGAATTCTATGTCCAAGTTCACCCAGGACCTTTCTGAATGACAGATCTGGCTAGAAGATGGACTACTGGGATCTGACCAGCTGCAGCTCTTCATTCTGATGTTGCTATAGGTCTATGATTGACTGCCCTTTATTTGTGGCTCCTGTTTTTGAATCGCCTGCATTGAGGAAGTTGGCCAAGTGTCATTCACCATAATAGGGGAGAATTAAACAAAAGCGTCCTGTTTGTAAGGGAAAGCAAATAACTGGCAAAATCAGAAGTCCAGCAGTCAGAAATAGAGCAACAGGAACTGCTTTTGTTTATTAATATTTGTATCAATGAAACAAGCCAGTGCTGAAGAGCGTGTTGCTAGAAAAGCACAGCAGGTCAGGCAGCATCTGAGGACAGGACAGTCGATGTGTGGGGAATAAGCCCTTGATGAGGAATCGAGCTTATGCCCGAAATGTCAACTCTCCTGCTCCTCAGATGCTGCCTGACCAGCTGTGCTTTTCCAGCGCTGCACTTTTCAACTCTGACTCTCCCGCATCCACAGTCCTCACTCTCTCTCAACACCATCAGTGCCCACTATTTGTGAAACCAAAGGATGTGGTTCCTCATTGCCATGTGTCTGTAAACAGTGGGCTTTAACCTAGAGTCATAGAGATGTACAGCATAGAAACTGACCCTTCAGTCCAACTCATCCATGCCATCAGATATCCTAAGTTAATCTAGTTCCATTTGCCTGCATTTGTCCCATATCCCTCTAAATCCTTTCTATTTGTATATCCATCCAGACGCCATTTAAATGTTGTAATTATACCAGCCTCACACTTCCTCTGGCGATTCAATAGGTTCTGACTAAATTATGACCTTCAGCAGAAAATTGCTGGAGAAATTCAGCAGGTCTGGCAGCATCTGTAGAGAGAAAGCAGAGTTAACATTTCGGATTGAGTGACCTTTCTTCAGAACTGTTATTGGCGAGGAAAAGCTTGCTGATGATGGGGTGGGGGAGGGAGGAGGTGTAAATGATGGGTACAGGTAAAGCCCAGAGAGAGAAAAGGCAGTTGGACCGACAAAGGAATAGGCAACAGTCAGCCTGGGAGAAGGAGTGGTTGCTAATGGAGACCGTTAGTGGCTGACAATGGGTGGTTTGAGGTAGCAGCCCATGTGATGATAAGGTGTGACGGGGTTGAATTATGGACATGGAAGAAGGTGCTCAGGCCTATCGAACTCAATATTGAGTCCTGAAGGACATTCTTGGTTCTTTGGTTTTCCGGAACTTTCAATGATGCCCATTCCCATTTAATCTTATTGGACAGTTGGAATCAATGCAATGACCCAACAGCCAAGGTTCGGTAGGTTGATTCCTGCTAATGTTGATATGATTAATCAGTGTGTGTGCGCAAGTACTTCCTTTAAACACCTGGGACAGATTCCACTGCACTCACACTGCCTGGACTTCAGGAGGAAGAACGGCCTTGCATTGATGTAGCGCCAACCTCTAAACATCCAAAAGCCCTTTACAGCCAATGATAAACTCTGAAATGACAGACGCTGTTGTAATGTGGTGCTGGCAACTTTGTGCGCAGCAAGCTCCCCCAATGGGATGACAAGTTTTGCATGGGGTCAAAGGGTATGTATTGACCAGGGAGAATTCCCAAAGGTCTCTGAGTGTGTCCCACTGAAAATACAAAGGATGATCAGGGTCTTTCACCTTCAGCCGATTGCTGGTAGCATTGTCGCAAAGTGACAGCGCCGAACCTATTACAAGGGTATTTGGAAATATTAGTTTAGTTCCTTTAACGAATGCCCCATAAATTCAGAATATTGTTAAACATACTGAACAGCCCATCATCTCCACAAGTTCCTGAATAAAAGCAAAGCACCGTGTACGTTGGAAATTTAATTGTTGAAGAAACTCGGCAGGTCAGGTATCAACTGTTATTGGCGAGGAAAAGCTTGCTGATGATGGGGTGGGGGAGGGAGGAGGTGTAAATGATGGGTACAGATAAAGCCCAGAGAGAGAAAAGGCAGTTGGACCAACAAAGGAATAGGTAACAGTCAGCCTGGGAGAAGGAGTAGTTGCTAATGGAGACCATTAGTGGCTGACAATGGGTGGTTTGAGGTAGCAGCCCATGTGATGATAAGGTGTGACGGGGTTGAATTAAGGACATGGAAGAAGGTGAGAGAGAGAAACAGTAATGAGAAAGAGTCATATTACATTCAAAATGCTAACTCTGATTCTCTCCCCGCAGATGCTACCAGACCTGCCAGGTTTCTTTGGCACTGTCTGTGTTCGCACCATGATTTTACCTGCCTGTACCCTTACTCTGCCCCACTGCCCACGTGCAGAGTAACCTCCCCTTGCTTTCTGTCCAGCCACTCCTCAATCCTAAACTTCCTAATTTTTTTTCCCAGGGACCTCATTTTTCCCCTGTCTCTGGAGCCAACTCCAGCCCGTACAACCCTCTGAAATGTCTGTGTCCCCTCTGATTCCGATTGGCCATTTGTGTATCCCTGGATTTCATTGCTGGTCAGTGACGGCTGTGTCTTCAGCTGCTGTCTGAGTCATGAATTCCCTCACTAATCCTCTCCAGCTCTCTCTCTCTTTCCATCGCCAACTACCTAGCCCCCACCCAACCCCCACACCCCAACTCCCCAGCCTTTAAGATGTGCTTTAAAATCTCCCTCTGACACCAAACTCCTGATAACCTAACTTGCAATTATAGAATCCCTACAGTGTGGAAGGAGGCCATTTGGCCCATTGAGTCCACACTGAGCCTTTGAAGAGACCCACTCTCACAAACCTTTGGAAATTCTCCCTGGTACCTTGGGCAATATGTACTTGGTGTAACACTTACTTTCATAACAATCTAGTTTTACGACATTCAAAGTGCCATAAAGATAAAAGTTGATTTTAGTGATTCCTTGGCACCTTTGAAGATCAATGCATTGAGCAGTTTTGTCTCATACGTTGCTGTATTAGGATTGAGGCAATTTTATTCCACTGATTAATTTTATGACATTCTTGATAGTAGATCCACACAAAACAAATGTACAACACTATCCAAAGTTACCAAAAATTCCATTATTGAATGGTGTTCCTGAATAAGTTGAATTGAAATCTTGGGGTGGGAGAAGGGATGCAAGAGGGTTTTTTTTTCATGAAGGGCTTATGCCCGAAACGTCGAATTTCCTATTCCTTGGATGCTGCCTGACCTGCTGTTCTTTAACCAGCAACACAGTTTCAACTTTTTTTTCATTTAGCCTATTTCTCTAATTAATCTCTTCAGAGACATTACTCCACATCTCTGGAGCAGCTGGGATTTAAACCTGGGTCTACTTATTTCAGGAGTAGGAACATTATCTCTGCACCATAAGGGAGCCCCAAGATGTAGGTGTTCGATGGCATAGTTAACCTGTCACTTATTGTCTGGTTACGGGGCAGAATGTCCTTTATTGTGTGTGACTGGGTATGCAGAAGGAGTAGGACTCTGTGCTGAGCTGGGATACTTTTATTTTGAAGTGATTTACCAGGCTCAGGCGGTAGAATCACTGAGTCATGAAGCGGAATTCTGTCATTCTCAGACTGCTGTGTATATATTGTTGGATACCTGCTGGACCCGCTGCATTTTGCTCAAATGTCCCATTGCTGCCGTATCCTGCTTTCCTGAACCATCCCTTTGTGTGTCTCTCTGAAGGGCAGCGGAGAGTCAAATTTAGTAGGAGTTTGAGGAGGTAAGGAGCCACAAATTTTCTTTTGAAGCTGTTTTTTTTAAAATTTTTTTTACACTTTGTTGGCAGCTGTATCCTAGAATACTTTGCAGGGTTTCACGTTCAGATCCTGGGTTGTATTGCTGATGGGGGTTTTCCACATGCTCATCCCCAGTTCTGGTTCCTGGAGTTATTCTAAAGTTGAGCTGAAGTCAATGGGTGACTGCGAACTGTCAGTGAGTAAAAGTGGAACAGCAACCCCTCAGGAGGTATCGAAGTGAGGAGACATTTGCAGAGGATGATAATCTGATTGTTAGAAAACAATGGAAATGGGTTAGTGCGGCATCGCTAGGGTGGTGCAGTAGACATGTTGACGTGTGTTGAGGATTATATTTCGACATGTTGCAACCTGAGGCTTCCTTCTGGCAGGTTGTTCACCCCCATCTAGTACCACTGTCAAACTCAAGCATTCTCTGAAGACTTGTGGTGCTCTCAGTGAGGATGCTGATGAAAGGGGCTTGCCTGCCTGTATATTGCCTCCCCCCACCTTGTCTCAGTCCCAACCCTCGAACTCAGCACCCCCTTCCTAACCTGCAATCTTCTTCCTGACCTCTCCGCGCCCACCCCCACTCCGGCCTATCACCCTCACCTTGACCTCCTTCCACCTATCGCAATCCCAATGCCCCTCCCCAAGTCCCTCCTCCCTACGTTTTGTCTTAGCCTGCTTGGCACACTTTCCTCATTCCTGAAGAAGGGCTCATGCCCGAAACATCGATTCTCCTGCTCCTTGGATGCTGCCTGACCTGCTGCGCTTTTCCAGCAACACATTTTCAGCTCTGTACATCGAAAAGTCCTATGTTTGTGTGCGTGACCCTCTTAATCATCACCATTTGGATTGTCATGATTCACAATTGTTTACGCTCCCAAGTAGGATACTTGGGATTATTCTGGAGCCTTCAGGAATTTAAGAATTAATCTGGAGAATTGTTAAAAAAGAAAGACTTACTTTTCAAACCCACTGGATATCTCAAAGCAATTTGCCACCAGTTACTGTAAATCATGGCATATAAGTCAGCTCAGCGTGTAAGACAACCTTTCTTTCCCCTGGTTGCAGTAGTCCTATGTTGGCATATAAGTTGACCCCCACCTCCACCCCCCATTCAGCCCCAGCATCTTATCGTCAGCCCATGTCTCTCATCCAGGAAAGATGCGTTCTACTTTATGGTACTTTATAACGGGCGCATGAACCAAGAAGGCAAGACAGACTGAGCTGTGATAATATGTGTGAATGTATGACACATCCATTCTTTGTGTCGGATGACATATCAAAATGGAAGCTGCCCGCACCCATGCTGAAGGTTCCCGTTTATATTTGACGTATAAAGGAATTGTGTGAGAGAGAGGCTCTTTCAGACCACCAAGAGAGTGGTTTTCAAAGGAATTGTTTGTGTTCGCACAGGACAAGTTCTAGGTTAATGTCGAGAGTGAATCGTTTTTGACCTGTAGGTATCACTGTAATGTTGGAAGGCTGGTGATGGCATGGTGGGTACCTCCACAAAGAAACAATATCTTCCCGTTTCCTTTCAAGATGTTTCCACTGGTGATTAAGCGACATTCCCACTAATTGTCTTGATTCCTTCTGTGCGGATCTCGGTGTGTGGCAGCATCTTTGGGAATGCTGTGATTGCCATCAGTGGGTAAACTACCAGGCGTGGCTCCTCATGCCTCCAGGCGCGTAGCTTAGAGCAGACACTGCTTAGTAAGAGGAGGTCATGTGGTACAGCGGCAGAGTTCTTGCCTCTGAGCCAGCAGCCCCAGTCATGACTTGATGACAGCAGGAGATTGGTTCGTGGCAGTTGTGTTGAGTATCGTCTTGTAAACACATCCAGTGGACAGCAGGAGAGACTCGAAAGGAAATTAAAATGCCAACGATCACACACAGATAAAAGTGCATGTTGCCACAGCGACTCGGACTCTGTGAAGGGGATTGTGGTAAATTTGGCTCCCTCGGCTAGAGAGCCAGCATGGATCAGAATGGAGCCAACAGCCGAGGGTCAGATCCCCCTTTGCCCTCATCGTATGGGTGGGTTCATGGGGCTGCTGTCAGATCCATCTTCAGACGCAGAGGAAGGGGAAGTTCCAGTAATATTGGCCGATACCAGAAACATGTCCAACCAGAGCTAGCAACGCCACCCCCAAGTGGGGTTGGGAGTGGGGGGGAATGCCCAGTGATTCACTCAGCCGTCTTCGTGATGTGCAAGTCCCTGTGCCGATCAGACAGAATTGGAACACCGTTTGGCTGAACCCATCTGCGCCAGAAATAGAAATTCTGAAGTGCTATGAGTAGAACGAGAGTTATCAGTCTGAAATGTTCCCTCTTATTTCTCTCTCCACTGATGCTACCTGATCCGCTGAGTTTTTCCAGCATTTTCAATTCTCATGGGAAGTTTCCTTGATCCCTGCAGTGCTTTGCTCTTGTGTTGTGGCCCCTGCCACTCTCTTGGTGGTCTGAAGGAGTCTCTCTCTCTCTCACACAATTCTTCATCGAATCTTCTGGGACAGATGGAGGAAATACTATTCTATTACAACTTCAGACCGCTGCAATAAAAAAAGTCAGTCGAACAGAGTTAACTATGTACTGCATTGCCTTCCACAGAAAAAGCACGTCTCCAAACAGTTCGGAAGTATCTGCAAGTTGGGACTGAGCATGTACGTGACAAAGTTTTGGGGTCCACATACTAAGGCCAAAACTCTACAGTAGTCCTTTGTGTCTTGGGACAATCCTCTTTTTGTGGCACATTCTGTCTTTCATTTTTGTACAAGTGTTTTATTTTTCAAAACCCCTTTTCCCTGAATGAAGTGCTCTACTAGACTTCGTCATTCAGTCCTGAGACAGGCATTGAGCTCCAGAACTTTTTTTGCTAAGGCTATAGAATTGTAGTGCAATGAATGTTGGCAATTATACAAGACAAGCAAGTCTCTTTCCCAGGAGACTTCTAGTGTTGTCATGGCAGCAGACAAGGTAAAGTTTTCCTTTTGGGAGAAGTGTGTGTAATAGAAGTTGGAATAGAATGTACTTTTACGTGAAAAATGTTTTATAAGTCGACACACCACGGCACCTATATTAATGACAGAAGTCATGCGTCTTAATAATCAAGTAAAATTAAGACAGAGTTCATCGCAATTAATGCCTCCTGGGTGTGGGAACGATCGAATACTCTGAAGACGCAGCCAGGATGAGACTGCCATTCTGGGACGAGAACATCATGCCGGGCTGCTGGAAAACTTGAATGATAGCTCTGCTGAAGGAGACTGCCACGCCAGGCCGAGACTCCCACGTCAAGCTGAGACTCCTACGCCAGGCCGAGACTCCCACGTCAAGCTGAGACACCAGTGCCAGGCCAAGACTCCCATCCCAGGCTGAAACTCCCTCGCCAGGCCGCGATCACCACACTAGGCCTAGACTCCCATCCCAGGCTGAAATTCACTCACCAGGCCGAGATCACCACACTAGGCCTAGACTCCCATCCCAGGCTGAAACTCCCTCGCCAGGCCGAGATCGCCACACCAGGCCTAGACTCCCATCCCAGGCTGAAACTCCCTCGCCAGGCCGAGATCGCCACACCAGGCCTAGACTCCCATCCCAGGCTGAAACTCCCTCGCCAGGCCGAGATCGCCACACCAGGCCTAGACTCCCATCCCAGGCTGAAACTCCCTCGCCAGGCCGAGATCGCCACACCAGGCCTAGACTGCCATGCCATGCCTGGACTGCCACACCAGTTGAGACCGCCACATCGTCGGTGGGCCAGGTGAATCCTTCTGCTTCTCTTCCGACCCTCCTGCAGACGCTACCACTGATCCGCTGCCCATCCCTTGCACCAATGCTTCTGCTCCTTCAGGCACCTGGGCCTAGCTGCAGACCTGGAGCCTCGGCCTGGGGAATCAGCCAGGACCTGCTTGTCATTCAGTGGGAGACCCGTAGCGGAGAGTGGATGATGTGACCATTCTCAACATACAATTGCAGGTTTGATTCAGCTCAAACTCCATCACAGACACAACGAAAGAGCAAGAGGAAAATCATTGTGAACTACACTTAACAAGTGATGAAATATTTGAGGCACTGCATTTAAATTCCTGCCTTTTCTTTTGAGGACGTCCGCACTCTCCTTAATATTTTCTCTCTCTGATAGAAGCTATTACTTTCCAATTACTTCACTGTCGTTAGGCATTTCACTTTTGTTCTGCCTTGCACAGCGATCTCACTGTCCCTATTGGTTCCCAGACGCTCAGCTATGAATGAATACGGCATTAAAAGATGCACGACTGAATATGCTTAATTTCCAGTGAATATCTTTTAATGCTCATGGTGATTGAAAATATGGGTAGGTGGGAGCAGTAAATTTGTAAGAGGGACTCCTAATAAACATTGGCATAACCAGTCAGCACTCTCACCCCCATACACATTCCCCACCTCCAATCTAATAACTGAGAGATGAGCATTAAATCCCCTGTGAAATGATTTTGTCTCTGTGTATAAATAGGAAAGGAAAAGGAAAGTCTTGCATTTAAATAATGCCTTTAATGATCAGCAGATATCCCAAAGGACTTTGAAGTCAAATGAAGTGCTTATGAAATGTAGTCATTGTGTGATTAAGCCCAGATCATCTGTTTTGTGGGATAGAGTCATAGAGATGTACAACACGGAAACAGACCCTTCGGTCCAACTTGTCCATGCCGACCAGATATCCCAACCCAACCTAATTCCATTTGCCAGCACCCGGCCCATATCCCTCCAAACCCATTCTATTCATATACCCATCCCGATGCCTTTTAAATGTTGCAATTGTACCAGCCTCCACCACTTCCTCTGGCAGCTCATTCCATACACGCACCACCCTCTATGTGAAAACGTTGTCCCTCAGGTCTCTTTTATATGTTTCCCCTCTCACCCTAAACCTATGCCCTCTAGTTCTGGACTCCCCCACCCCAGGAAAAAGACTTTGCCTATTTATCCTATCCATGCCCCTCATGGTTTTATAAACCTCTATAAGGTCACCCCTCAGCCTCCGACACTCCAGGGAAAATAGCCCCAGCCTGTTCAGCCTCTCCCTATAGCTCAAATCCTCCAACTCTGGCAACATCCTTGTAAATCTTTTCTGAACCCTTTCAAGTTTCACAACATCTTTCCGATAGAGAGGAGACCAGGGATCTTGGTTTTTGATTAATATTGGTCAGGACCCATTCATCTTTGAAACTGTGTTGTAGGATCCTGTCCATGTACAAGTGAGAGCAGAAAGGGCCCTCTGTTCATCATTTGATCCAAAGGATATGATGGTGATCAGATTAACCATGATCTCACTGACTGGTGAAGCAGACTTGATGGGCTCAATGGCCCACTTCTGCTCTTACCTCTAACTCCCTCAGTATCTCTATGGACCAGCAACAGCCTCTGACTTGGAACTGAACCGACAGCCTTCTGTCTTAGAGGGTGCTACTCAGTGAGCCACGGGTGAAACCCACAATTTTCTGCATTCAGAGATTTCTCAGATCCACATTTTCTCATGCCTCCCATTCCCTTATTAATGTTGGGTAACCAACACCTCGCTGTAATATGACCAAAGGGGCATTGACAACATGTACTGCCATTGGATTAAGTGTTGCATTGCTTTGTCACTGCTTTCTGCAAGACAGCTGACTAGAAGCTTCTCTCACTCTTCCCAGCTGCCATCAGGCATGTTGGAAGGCTTTACAGTGTGACTATCAGGCTGCTTGGCCATATTATGAATGTTCCTTCCATGGCCAACAAGTGGGAATTGAATTCCAATCTTCTGGCCCAGAGGCCGGGATGCCACCACTGCACCCCAGGACTTCCATTGGGTCCATTAAAAATTGCGTATGGGGCACATTTCTTTCATTTATTCTCTCCTGGGATGTGGGTGTCACTGGCTGGGCCACCATTTGCTGCCCATCCCTAATTGCCCTTGAACTGTTTTTTCAGCATTTGAAAGGTCACGTAAGAGTCAAGCTGAAAGACATGGGTCAAATGTAGACCAGGTGAGAGTCGTAGAAACCCTACCATGTAGAAGTAGGCCATTTGGCCTATCGAGTCCACACCAACCGTCCGAAGTTAATCCTACCCAGACCCACGCCCCTCACCTACCCTGCATTTCCCATGGCTAACCCACCTAGCCTGCACATCCCTGGACACTGTGGGTAATGTAGCACGGCCAATCCACGTAACCTACACAGCTTTGGACTGTGGGAAGAAACCACTGCGCCCAGAGGAAACCCACACAGACGCGGGAGAATGTGCAAACTTCTCACAGTGACCTAAGGATGGATTCGATCTCCAGTCCCTGGTGCTGCGAGGCAACAATGCTAACCACTGAGCCACCATCAGAGAATATCCTGATTGAAACAGTTGAGTTTTTACAAAAAGACACTGATAGTTTCATGGTCACGATTACTGAGACTGGCTTATAAGACCATAAGACAGAGGAGTGGAAGTAAGGCCATTCGGCCCATCGAGTCCACTCCGCCATTCAATCATGGCTGATGGGCATTTCAACGCCACTTACCAGCAGTCTCCCCGTAGCCCTTAATTCCTCGTGCAAAATGGATTTAATTTCTATTCATTGTCCTGGCCATATTTGAACCTGTGACCCTGGAGCATCATTCCTGGGCCTCTGATCCATTGACATTACGACTGTGCCACTGTCACGAGATAACTGCCCCAAGTGAAAAAGTACTAGGGAAACTAATTGGGCTCTAGGATGAGTTACATTGTGGATTTGAAAGGTAGTAGCTACAGACAAAGTGAACGCACAAGACGTCATCTTCAAGGAATCCTCAGCTTCTGGAAGAGTCCCAAAGGATTGCAAACCTGACATCATAACACCCTTTTTCAAACACAGAAGGAGGCAAAGAGCAAGCAACTATCAGCCAGTTAGTACAAGGTCTTTTGTATTGAATTGAGTTTATTGTCATGTGTACCAAGACACAGTGAAAAGCTTTGTCTTAGATTAGATTACTTACAGTGTGGAAACAGGCCCTTCGGCCCAACAAGTCCACACCGATCCACTGAAGCGCAACCCACCCATACCCCTACATTTACCCCTTACCTAACACTACGGGCAATTTAGCATGGCCAATTCACCTGACCTGCACATCTTTGGACTGTGGGAGAAAACCGGAGCACTCAGAGGAAACCCACGCAGACACGGGGAGAACGTGCAAACTCCACACAGTCAGTCGCCTGAGTCGGGAATTGAACCCGGGTCTCAGGCGCTGTGAGGCAGCAGTGCTAACCACTGTGCCACCGTGCCGCCATCAGGGAAAATACTTGCAGCGCGGCAACTTGTAACGAATGATGTGCGCTAGGGAACAGTACTGGGGGCAGCATTATTTTTAACAGGTATTAATGACATGGGTGAGGACAGTGAATGCACTGTAGCCAAGTTTGCAGATGAGACGGAAATAGGTCAGAAGTCAAGTGCTGAGGATGACCCTGACTGTAAAGGGATATAGACAGGCTGCATGAATTGGCAAAAAAAATGGCAAAGGGCATACAATTGGCGAGGTTATGCACTTTGACAGGAAGAATAGAGGAGCTGAATATTGTTTAAATTGGTAAGGACTGCAGAAAGCTGCAGCTGAGAGGTATTTCTCAAGAGAATCACAGCTAATGGAGATAAGGCAGGAAACTGGGGATTATCTGATTAGCCATGAGCTCATTGAGTGGCTGAGCAGACTCAAGGGCTGAAGGGCCTCCGTCTGCTCCAACATTTGACGGTCTTGCTTCTCAATCGTCATTGTCTGGTCATCATCACGTGGGAGCTTGTTGTGCACAAATTGACTCATGGCAAGGAATCACTGAAACTACAATATCAACGAGTTTCATCCCACCATCAGACTTACCACGGGCTACTCTTCAGAATCAGTCTCATTCTTGGATGCATGCATCTCCATCAAGGACGGCCACCTCAGTACCTCACTTTACCGCAAACCCACGGATAACCTCACCATGTTACACTTCTCCAGCTTCCACCCTAAACATATTAACGAAGGCAGCCTCCAGGAACAAGCCCTGGATTGCCAGTTCCTCGGTACTCCCCTGGTACATGGGCTCATGTTGTCCACGTGCTCTTTCAGACCTAGACGGAAAATTGTAGGGAAAGAAATTAATGAGGGGAATCCTGTGGTAATCACCGTCTAGCTTCATGACATGGTCCAGGGAGATTAGGTGTGTTTGATTAACCCACTATTCCCATCATTGCTGGATTAGTTATCAGTTAGGTATGTTTTCTAATCTCGTGGTTAATGTGTCTTTAATGAAATCTTTGATCTATAAATTAGTTATATAGTAATGCTATTTTGCTTTTGTTTACATGACATTCCCAATTCAGTGGTAGAGTCAGTAGGATTCTGCAAAGCCAGGAATGGTAATTGTGGTTCATTCAGCTGTTCCCGAAAAGAAAACATATTGTAGTCAGATATTCCGGAGACCATTTGGCATGTGTGACAGAGAAAGACAATGTGTGAGAGACGGTCAGAATGCGTGTGAAAGAAAATGAGTGCATATGTATGTGTGAATGAGAGAATGAGTTTGTGTGCACGCAAGAGAAAGTGTGTGTGTGTGTGTGTGTGTGTGTGTGTGAGAGAGAGAGAGAGAGAGTGTCTGAGAGAAAGAGTGTGTTTGTGTTATGCAAGAGTGTGTGTCTGCAAGAGAATGAGTGTGTGTGAATGCAAGAGTATGTGAGTGTGTGTGAGCGCGCACACGTGTGTTTGTGTGTGTGTATACAAGAGAGAGAGACTGTGTATGTGTGTATGAGAGAGAGAGACTGTGTGTGTGTGTGTGTGTGTGTGTGTGTGTGTGTGTGTGTATGAGAGAGAGACTGTGTGTGTATATGTGTGTGTGAGAGACAGAGAGATTTTCTGCTTTTTCCTTATAATTTGTTTGTAAGAACAAGACAGACAATCAATTTTGGAAGGAAAGGCAAGGGCCTAAACGAATGCTGTGGAACTGCCTCACTAGCAGCTGGTGAAACTTCATTCAGTTCATAAAATCTCAGATTAGCCTCAATGATCATCACCATAAACCTATGGTCAATTGCTGAAGAAAACCCCACCTGGTTCACTGATGCCATCCTTACCTGATCTGGCCCCCCACGTGACTCCAGACCCACAGCAATGAGGTTGAAGCTTAACTGCCCTCTGAAGTAGCATTGTGTTAGGGCAGTTAGAGATGGGCATGCCCTAGTCACCTTGCATTTGTGGGAGACAGGGGGCAGTGGTGTCGTGGTAACGTCATGTGACTATTAATACAGAGACCCATGCCATACTTTTGGGAGATGGCGTCCAATCACACCATGGTAACCGTTGGAATTAAATTCAATATCTAATATCTGGAAATGACAGCTGCTCTCAGTAATGGCCATTTGATTGCTTATAAAAGCCCATCTGGTTTGGTATGCCCAGTCTTACAGTAATGTGTTAACTCTGAACTGAGTGGCAGCTCAGCAAAGATAAGCACAAATCCACTGGTGGTGATCAGGTGGACACTTAACCTTCAAGTCTGAGATCAAAGAGTCCTCCAGGTATCCTCCTACATGGAGAATAATCAATCTGTTCAGATGTGGGAATATGTGAAGTTGTTCATTGCAAGGGAGAACAAGAGAACAGAGTATTATTTAAATGGTGAAGAACTACAGAAAGCTGCAACACCAAAGCGAGTGGGGGGTACCTGTGCACAGAAAGCTAGCGCACACATGCAGTAGGGAATCAGGAAGGCGAATGTTGTGCCTTATTTCAAAGGGGTTGGAGTATCAGAGTAAGGAGGTCTACAAGGTGCTGGGGAGACCACATCTGGGAGTACTGTGAGCAGTTTGTCTCCTTTTTACGGGAAGGTTTCATTGGAGACTGTCTAGCGAAGGTTCACTAGAATGATCCCTGATGTCGAGGGAATGTCTTATGCGTAGAAGTTAAACAGTTTGGGGTTCTACTCACTGGAGTTTAGAAGAATGAGAGTTGATCTCATTGAACCATATCGAATTCTTTGAAGGGTAAATGCTGAGAGGATGTTTCCCCTCAGGGGACAGTCCAGGACCAAAGGGCATGGTCTCAGAATTAAAGGCACACCAATTTAAGACTGAGATGAGAAGGAGCATCGTCTCTCAGAGGGTTACGAGCATTTGGATCTCCTGGCCACAGACAGCTGTCAGGCAAAGAGTCCCTGTAAGGCTGAACGATATAGACTTTTGGTCAGTCGGGAAATCGAGGGTAAGAGACAAAGGACAGGAAAGTGGACATGAGGAGTGTCAGATCGGCCATGAACCAACTGAGTGGCACAGCAGGCTCGAGGGGCCGAATTGCCTGTCCCAGTCCTGGTCTGAAAGCAGCCTGCAGCAGCATAGTAGAGCCTGGGCTCTGGGGCTGCCTGAAGGATGTGGAGGAAGATGTTCAGGCCCTACTGAACTTGGCTCAGTACAGACTCTGCCCAGTCCAGGCTGATACTTCGATGTAGCCCTGAGGGAAATGCTGGGTTGTTGTTCATTCTCACTCCAAGCTGAAGTGTGAAAGCGGGTTCCTGCCTTGGTAGTTCAAGTTGATGTCATCCCATACTCCTAACCAATTCCCCGGCCAACACTCCTCCCTTAACTGACATCTGCCAAACACATGGATTAATTAACTCAGTCATCTGCGTTTTCTCCCTCCACCCTTGCTGGGATTTTGCTGTGCTTAACTAAGTTGCTGTACTTGACTCTTATTTAAAATCAGGATCTCTAGAATGTCATGTGGGTAGATTCAGGTGCTTTACAACTGCATGTTTTTTTTCATGAAGGAAATCAACATGTCATTTTAAAAGGTTCTGAAGATGCCTTCTGCAAAAATTTCCCCCCATTTTGCAGTGACCTGTTTATTAAGCTATACTTGGCTGCTATGGCAACATTCCAAACCATTTCTTTCCCTTAATTCTCGGGACTCTGACTGCACTCTGTTTTCCTGGATCAAATTTCACCAAATATCACAAGAATGACTATTCTGTTTTCAGCAACGTCAACTAAATTTAGCAACACCAGGATTACTGCAAAAGGAGATTAGCTGCCAACGCAAGGATGTTTTTTTTGCAGTGGGAATATAATTCAGTAATTACTCCTGTTCCCCCTTTGTTTTTAACCTAAACAGATTCTTGCAAGTATGTTGTATCTGATTCAAAATGGCAAAAGGTTTTCTCCCTCATTTTAACTCACCTGCTTCTCCAGTTTTGGGTCAACTTGTGGTTTCTCACACATTGGATGACAAGTAATATGAATGATTTGGAGGTGCTGGTCTTGGGGTGGACAAAGTTAAAAATCACACAACACCAGGTTATAGTCCAACAGGTTTATTTGGAAGCACCAGCTTTCGGAGCGCTGCTCCTTCATCAGGTGGTTGTGGGGAATAAGATCATAAGACACAGAATTTATAGCAAACGTTTACAATGTGATGTGACTGAAATTAAATATTGGAAAAGATCTGGATTGTTTGTTAAATCTCTCATCTTTTAGAATAAACTTGTTGGTTTCAATCTTTTTTTTGTAAATCGCAGAACTGTTTTAAAGTTACATTCTCAAGTGAACTTTAACAATTGGTGTCATGTTGGCCCAGATAATGCATTGAAGGTGTGAGGTGCCCTGTGTGAGGCTGTCTGTGCCACAATGGTCAGACTGATTCTAATCTAAAAAACGGATTTACAGAATCTTATATGGATTCATGCAGTTTTTGAGCAAAATAAAATATAATCCTGCAAGTACAATTACGCTGCAGGCAAGGATGCCCTGAGGCATGGTGCATTGGTGAAACCGAGCGGAGGCTACAGCAACGGATGAGTGGACACCGCACAACAATCAACAGACCGAGTGTTCCCTCCCAGTCAGAGAACACATCAGCAGCCCGGGACATTTGACCTCGGACTTTTAGACGACCATCTTCTAAGGTGGACTTCGGGACAGGCAACAACGCAAAGTGGCCGAGCAGAGGCTGATAGCCAAGTTTGGTTCCCATGGAAATGACCTCAACTGGGACCTTGGGTTCATGTCACGCTACAGGTGACCCCAGTGCACTACATACACACACACACACACACATATAGAAACACACACATGCACACACATACACACACACACATACGCACACATACACACAAACACATACACGCACACACACGCACACACATGCACATACACACACACACATACACACACATACAAACATATACACACATACACACACAAACACACATACACACACATGCTCACACACACATACATACACACACGCACACACACAAACACACATACACACACACATGTACACACACACATACATACCCACACTCTCACCCACACAAGCAACCTCTCACAGACTTATACCCCTTTACACTCACACTTACACACATACATACAGTCTCTCACAGACACTCATAACACCCCCCCCCACCCACACCCCACACACGCCTGCGCGCACACACACACACACACACAAACAAGCATACATACATACAAAAGCTTGTGGGGTGAATTTGTACTTGCGGAATTACATTTTACTTTTGTCAAAAACTGCAAGAATCCATGTAAGATTCTGTAAATCCATTTTTTAGATTAGAATCAGTCTGATCGTTGTGGCATAGACAGTCTCACACAGGGCAGCTCACACCTTCCATACATTATCCGAGACCACACAGCACCAATTGTTGAAGTTCACTTAAGAATGTAACTTTTAAAAAGTTCTGCAATTTACATATGGAAGAACTGAAACCAACATGTTCTTTCTAAAAGATGAGAGATTTAACAAACAATCCAGGTGTTTTTCAATATATAATTTCAGTTACATCACACTGCAACCTTTTGCTATAAATTCTGTGTCTCACAATCTTACACTCCACAGGAGCAGCACTTTGAAAGCTAGTGCTTCCAAATAAACCTGTCAAGAAATGAATGTAGTTTTAATAATCCCTTCAACTTGATGAAGGAATACCTTCAGCCAAGCCATGAAATTATCCTTTGTCCCCTCTTGTACCATCCTCATAAGCAGCGAACTCCAGATCATTATGCAAACCATGTCCATCCCACAATCTTCCATCTTTTGCCAAACACCTGAAACCTATCTTCTGGATTAGTGGTGCTGGAAGAGCACAGCAGTTCAGGCAGCATCCAACGAGCAGCGAAATCGACTTTTCGGGCGAAAGCCCTTCATCAGGAATAAAGGCAGTGAGCCTGAAGCGTGGAGAGATAAGCTAGAGGAGGGTGGGGGTGGGGAGAGAGTAGCAGAGAGTACAATGGGTGAGTGGGGGAGGGGATAAAGGTGATAGGTCAGGGAGGAGAGGGTGGAGTGGATAGGTGGAAAAGGAGCTAGGCAGATCGGACAAGTCCGGACAAGTCATGGGGACAGCACAGAGCTGGAAGTTTGGAACTAGGGTGAGGTGGGGGAATAGGAAATGAGGAAACTGTTGAAGTCCACATTGATGCCCTGGGGTTGAAGTGTTCTGAGGCGGAAGATGAGGCGTTCTTCCTCCAGGCGTCTGGTGGTGAGGGAGCAGCGGTGAAGGAGGCCCAGGACCTCCATGTCCTCGGCAGAGTGGGATGGGGAGTTGAAATGTTGGGCCACGGGGTGGTGTGGTTGATTGGTGCGGGTGTCCCGGAGATGTTCCCTAAACCGCTCTGCGAGGAGGTGCCCAGTCTCCCCAATGTAGAGGAGACCGCATCGGATACAATAAATGATATTGGGGGATGTGCAGGTAAAACTTTGATGGATGTGGAAGGCTCCTTTAGGGCCTTGAATAAAGGTGAGGGAGGAGGTGTGGGTGCAGGTTTTATAGTTCCTGCGTTGGCAGGGGAAAGTGCCAGGATGGGAGGGTGGGTTGTAGGGGGATGTGGACCTGACCAGGTAGTCACGGAGGGAACGGTCTTTACGGAAGGCGGAAAGGGGTAAGGAGGGAAATATGTCCCTGGTGGTGGGGTCTTTTTGGAGGTGGCGGAAATGTTGGCAGATGATTTGGTTTATGCGAAGGTTTGTAGGGTGGAAGTTGAGCACCAGAGGCGTTCTGTCCTTGTTACGGTTGGAGGGGTGGGGTCTGAGGGTGGAGGTGCGGGATGTGGACGAGATACATTGGAGGGCAGCTTTAACAACGTGGGAATGGAAATTGCGGTCTCTGAAGAAGGAGGCCATCTGGTGTGTTCTGTGGTGGAACTGGTCTTCCTGGGAGCAGATACGGCGGAGGTGGAGGAATTGGGAATACGGGATGGCATTTTTGCAAGAGGTTTTTAAAAAATGTCAGTGTCAAGTCGGTCATCATTAATGGAGATGGAGAGGTCCAGGAAGGGGAGGGAGGTGTCAGAGATGGTCCAGGTACATTTAAGGTCAGGGTGGAATGTGTCGATGAAGTTGATGAATTGCTCAACCCCCTCGCGGGAGCACGAGGTGGCGTCAATGCAGTCATCAATGTAGCGGAGGAAGAGGTGGGGAGTGGTGCCGGTGTAATTACGGAAGATCAACTGTTCTACGTAGCCAACAAAGAGACAGGCATAGCTGGGGTCCATACGTGTTCCCATGGCTACCCCTTTGGTCTGGAGGAAGTGGGAGGATTCAAAGGAGAAATTGTTAACGGTGAGGATCAGTTCGGCCAAACGAATGAAAGGGTACTGTTGAGGACGTCGGGAGAGGAAAAAAACGGAGGATTTGGAGGCCCTCGTCATGGCGGATGGAGGTGTAGAGGGATTGGATATCCATGGTGAAGATGAGGCGTTGGGGGCCCGGTAAACAGAAGTCTTGGAGGAGATGGAGGGCATGGGTGGTGTCTCGAACGTATGTGGGAAGTTCCTGGACTAGGGGGGATAGGACAGTGTCGAGGTAGGTAAAGATGAGTTCAGTGGGGCAGGATCATGCTGAGACAATGGGTTGGCCTGGGTGGTCAGGCTTGTGGATCTTGGGAAGGAGGTAGAACCGGGCAGTGCGGGATTCCCAGACTATGAGGTTGGAAGTTGTGGGTGGGAGATCTCCTGAGGTGATAAGGTTCTGTATGGTCTGGGAGATGATGGTTTGGTGGTGAGGGATGGGATCAAGGTCAAGGGGGCAGTAGAAAGAGGTGTCCTGGAGTTGGCGTTTGGCTTCAGCGGTGTAGAGGTCAATGCGCCAGACTACCATTGCGCCCCCCATCAGCAATGATGTAAGGGACGGACGTGAGGCCACACGCTCAATGACTTCCGCCCCCCCCATACTGCCGTGGTCACCACCATCTCTGCCCCCACCAACGCCACTCACCTGCATTCTGCTGGTACGCCCCCCACAGACCCCACTGTCACTATCCCCACCCCCCAGAACCCTGAGAGGAACACCACCCCTGCTCATGACTCCACCCCCATTCCCCCCACCACCACACCCACTCCAGTTACAGGCCCCGTCCCCACTCCCAGCTCCACACCCACACCAGATCCCAGCTCCCAGCCCTGCCGAGTTTTCACCATCCCTCCAGACCTCCCCCTCACTGAGGACGAACGATCAGTCCTCAGCAAAGGACTCACCTTCATCCCCCTCCGCCCACGCATCGATGAATTTAATACACGCCGTGACGTCGAACAATTTTTCCGTCGCCTTCGCCTCTGAGCTTACTTTCACAATCAGGATTCCCGCCCACCTTCCAAGGACCCCTTCGCCCACCTCCAACACACTGCACCCACCTGGACACCCCGCGCTGGCCTATTACCTGCCCTCGACCTCTTCATTTCCAACTGCCGCCGGGACATTAACCACCTCAACCTGTCAACCCCCCTCCCCCACTCCAACCTCTCACCCTCACAACGCGCAGCCCTCCAATCCCTCTGCTCCAATCCCAACCTCACCATCAAGCCAGCAGATAAAGGGGGCGCAGTGATAGTCTGGCACACTGACCTCTACACCGCTGAAGCCAAACGCCAACTCGAGGGCACCTCTTCCTACTGCCCCCTCGACCATGACCCCATCCCCCATCCCCAAACCATCATCCCCCAGATCATACAGAACCTCATCACCTCAGGAGATCTCCCACTCACAGCTTCCAACCTCATAGTCTGGGAACCCCGCACTGCCTGGTTCTACCTCCTTTCCAACATCCACAAGCCTGACCACCCAGGCCGACCCATTGTCTCAGCATGCTCCTGCCCCACTGAACTCATCCCTACCTACCTAGACACTGTCCAATTCCCCCCCCCAGTCCAGGAACTTCCCACATACGTTCGAGACACCACCCATGCCCTCCACCTCCTCCAAGACTTCAGTTTCCCCAGCCCCCAACGCCTCATCTTCACCATGCATATCCAATCCTTCTACACCTCCATCCACCATGACCAGGGCCTCCAAACCCTCCATTTCTTCCTCTCCCAACGTCCCCAACGGTACCCTTCCACCAACACTCTCATTCATTTGGCCGAACTGGTCCTCACCCTTAACAATTTCTCCTTCGAATCCTCCTACGTCCTCCAGACCAAAGGGGTAGCCATGGGCACACGTATGGGCCCCAGCTATGCCTGTCTCTTTGTTGGCTACGTAGAGCAGTTGATCTTCTGTAATTACACCGGCACCATTCCCCACCTCTTCCTCCGCTACATTGATGACTGTATTGGCGGGACCTCGTGCTCCCACGAGTAGGTTGAGCAATTCATCAACTTCACCAACATATTCCACCCTGACTTTAAATTTACCTGAACCATCGCTGACACCTCCCTCCCCTTCTTGGACCTCTCCATCTCCATTAATGACAACCAACTTGACACTGACATTTTTTACAAACCCACCGACTCCCACAGCTACCTGGATTACACCTCTTCCCATCCCACCTCCTGCAAAAATGCCACCCCATATTCCCAATTCCTCCGCCTCCGCCGTATCTGCTCCCAGGAGGACCAGTTCCACCATAGAACACACCAAAAGGCCTCCTTCTTCAGAGACCGCAATTTCCCTTCCCACATGGTTAAAGTTGCCCTCCAACACATCTCGTCCACATCCCACACCTCCACCCTCAGACCCCACCCCTCCAACCGTAACAAGGACAGAACGCCCCTGGTGCTAACCTTCCACCCTACAAACCTTCGCATAAACCAAATCATCTGACATTTCCGCCACCTCCAAAAAGACCCCACCACCAGGGATATAATTCCCTCCCCACCCCTTTTCGCCTTCCGTAAAGACCGTTCCCTCCGTGACTACCTGGTCAGGTCCACGCCTCCCTACAACCCACTCTCCCATCCTGGCACTTTCCCCTGCCACCGCAGGAACTGTAAAACCTGCATCCACACCTCCTCCCTCACCTCCATCCAAGGCCCTAAAGGAGCCTTCCACATCCATCAAAGTTTTACCTGCACATCCACCAATATCACTTATTGTATCGTTGCTCCCAATGCAGTCTCCTCTACACTGGGGAGACTGGGCACCTCCTAGCAGAGCGCTTTAGGGAACATCTCCGGGACACCCGCACCAATCAACCACACTGCCCTGTGGCCCAACATTTCAACTCCCCGTCCCACTCTGCTGAGGACATGGAGGTCTGGGCCTCCTTCACCGCTGCTCCCTCACCACCAGACGCCTGGAAGAAGAACACCTCATCTTCCGCTTCGGAACACTTCAACCCCAGGGCATCATTGTGGACTTCAACAGTTTCCTCATTTCCCCTTCCCCCACCTCATCCTAGTTCCAAACTTCCAGCTCAGCACTGTCCCCATGACGTGTCCGGACTTGTCTGACCTGCCTAGCTCCTTTTCCACCTATCTACTCCACCCTCTCCTCCCTGACCTATCACCTTCATCCCCTCCCCCACTCACCCATTGTACTCTATGCTACTCTCTCCCCACCCCCACCCTCCTCTAGCTTATCTCTCCACGCTTCAGGCTCACTGCCTTTATTCCTGATGAAGGGCTTTTGCCCGAAACGTCGATTTCGCGACTCCTCAGATGCTGCCTGAACAGCTGTGCTCTTCCAGCACCACTAATCCAGAATCTGGTTTCCAACATCTGCAGTCATTGTTTTTACCTGAAACCTATCACCTAGTCTTTTTGCCATCACTCAATTTATGTGGATTTCCTTGTCGTAACCAAATCTCCCTCCAGTCTCTTGTCCTCCACGAAGAATAAGCCCAGTTTTTCCTAAGTCACCTTGCCAATCCCAGGAGCCTTTCTGATAAACCTTCTCAGCAGCCTCTCAAGAAATGTCACCTTCTTTCCAAAGTGTAGTGACCAGTTGTTCAGCAGAACTACAACAAACAGCCTAGATCTCATCCCTAACTCACCCAGGCACTCCTATATGGAGGCTCACAGTTGAGTCAAACTCCCAAACAAAATAGCAGGAGCAGTTGACCATTCAGTCCATCAAGTCTGCTGCACCATTCGGTGAGATCAAGGCTGGTCTGATCATCCTCAGCTCCATTTTCCTGCTTTATCCCCTTGAACCTTTGATTCCCTTACTGATTAAAGATCTCTTTCGGCCTTGAATATGTTGAATGACCCAGTCTCGACAGCCCTCAGCAATGGAGAAAGTGAGGACTGCAGATGCTGGAGTGTCAGAGCTGAAAATGTGTTGCTGGAAAAGCGCAGCAGGTCAGGCAGCATCCAAGGAACAGGAAATTCGACGTTTCGGGCATGATTCCTGATGAAGGGCTTATGCCCGAAACGTCGAATTTCCTGTTCCTTGGATGCTGCCTGACCTGCTGGGCTTTTCCAGCAACACATTTTCAGCCCTCAGCAATAAAGAATTCCGCAGACTCATGACTGCCTGAGATAAGAAATTCCCCCTCTCATCTTAAATGTGTAACCCCTTGCTCTGAGATCATGCCCTTTTGCTCCTAGATTCTCCCACAAATGAAACAACCACTTCACACCTACCCAGTCAAGTCCCCTAAGAATCTGTATATTTCAAGAATGTTGCCTTTCATTCTACATTCCAATGAGTACAGGGCATCTTATCATTTAGTTAATCCAACTATATTACATCAGCGCTCTGCACAGATTCACAACTCTCAGAGAGAAGCAATTCCTCCTCATCTGTCTTAGATATTATTCTGAGATTATACCCTCAGATCCAAGTTGAGAATTTGGAACTCAAAATGCACAGAACATTGGATCAGGCCCTAATTTAGCATGTCAGAAACCCTAATGATAATGTATGTTTATCTGTGGGACGGCGTTGACATTCATAAAAGATGTTAAGCAACATTTCATTAAAAACAGGAGTATTTAAATACCAGATGTTGTTGGAGTTCCTGCTAATCTTTTCAGCAGCTGGGCAAAGTGAAAACTTCACTGCTGATGGCCTGATCAACAATTTGAAGAGGGAGAACTGAAACAAATATATTGCTTTCAATCTGAGGGGAAGTCTCTGGACCCCTTTCAAAATCATAGGATCCCTACAGCCCATCAAGCCCACACTGACTCTGTGAAGAACATCCCACTCAGACTCACCCCACTAACCCGATCCCTGTAACCCTGCATTTCCCATAGCTAATCCATCTACCCTGTACACTGTGGGCAATCGAGCATGGCCAATCCACCTGACCTGCACATTTTTGGACTGTGGGAGGAAACCGGAGCACCCGGAGGAAACCCACGCAGAGCGTGTGCAAATTCCACACAGACAGTTGCCCAAGAGTGGGATTGAACCCGGGTCCCTGGCGCTGTGAGGCAGCAGTGCTAACCACGGTGCCACCGTGCCATCTCAAGAATGGCGTCTAGAAAGTACAATATGAAATGGCAGTGGAGGTTGCTGAGACACGTAGGAGAACACAGAAGTACAATGGAGACAGATGATCCAAACAAGAAAACGTGATTCCTCATGGTACAGGAGTCAGGCCATCTCTGTGGGACATTGGGGTGGGGGAGGAGAGGGGCTGGTGGCATTGCCATGGGAACAGACTGCAGCTGGCAGCCATGGCTGGTCATACCTCGAGGCCTCCATGCCACGGTAAGGAAGTAGTGGGGCAGAGGGATTTCCACAATGGTGGGGAATTGGGGCAGACATTAATGGCCCACCTCCTCCAGAAGGAGTTAGATATCATTCTTGGGGCTAAAGGATGTGAGGGAGAAAGCAGGAACAGGGGACCAAGTTGGATGGTCAATCATGGTCGTATCAAATGGTGGGTCAGGCTTGAAGGGCCGAATGGCCTACGTCTCTTCCTGTTTTCTGTGTTTCTATTTCAACAAGCAGTGGTCTGCTGCGGTGAGATGAATGTTGTATTTAAATGAGAGTGTTTGAGGGATAAGGCCAGGGCACTGGGCAGGACCTGACTGAGCTCCTTTGAGACAGTGGGCTGCTTCTTCTTCCCAGCTAAAGTCTTGGCTTAACGTTCCATTGAAAATCTGATGTCTCCAGCAACGCCCACTACCATTGAATCTTTACTGAGTTTTATTAAAAAGCAAGTTTCTGCTCCCAGAACCTGACAAGCACAGCAGTGGATGATTGCTGGTGTCTCTCTGTTCATCTGTTTTTCAGTGGCGTCTCATTCCTCCTCCTCCTCCAAGGGTGAAAGCTAGTGCCCAGATGCCTGCTTCCTGTAGAATTGTTTCATTCTCTCTTTCTGTTACCCATCAACTGCCATCTTTATAATGAAATATCAGCCTAACTTTCCCACATAAGATGCCTTAACTTGCAACTTCCAAAAAAAAAGAAAACCAATCTGAAGTGAAAGCTACTGGGTGAGTTTCAGAAGGATTTGGAATTCTAAAGAATGTTTGTTTTTTCCTCGCAAGTGCTCCCTACAGTCCAAGCTTGCAATCCTCAGAAGGCTTCCAATATCCCCCTTGGAGCAATCCCATTGACTGATGAGGGGACAGAAGGAAATGCTTGATTGGATGAGTTCATTTCTGAAAAACGTGTTGATGGAAAAGCGCGGCAAGTCAAGCAGCATCTAAGGAGCAGGAGAATTGACGTTTCGGGCATAAGCCCTTCTTCAGGAGTGAGCTGGGATGAGTTCATTGTCCAGATTATAGAATAACGAAAGAAACATGCTCTCAACCCTCTCGTCAACCCCATTTCTCCAACTGTACCCTCAGTCTTCCTCCCACTTGTTTTTTCTACCATTGCAGTCTCCATTGATCCCGTGGCTTGATGGTAATGGTTGAGTGGGGTATATACCGGCCCAGGAGGTTACACATTGCACGGGAGTACAATTCTGCTGCTGTTGATGGCCCACGGTGCCTCATGGATGCCCAGTCTTAAGGTGCTAGATCGGTTTGAAGTCTGTCCCACTTAGCATGGTGATAGTGCCACACAGCACGATGGAGGTTATTCTCAATGTGAAAGCATGACTGCCTCCATAATGTCGGTGTGGTGTCACTCTTACCGATACTGGCATGGACAGATGCATCTGCAGCTGGCAGGTTGGTGAGGTTGTGATCAAATATGTCTTTCCATCTTGTTGGTTCCCTCACCACCTGCTGCACAGCCAGTCTAGCAGCTATGTTTAGATTAGATTACTTACAGTGTGGAAACAGGCCCTTCGGCCCAACAAGTCCACACCGACCCGCCGAAGCGCAACCCACCCATACCCCAACATATACCCCTTACCTAACACTATGGGCAATTTAGCATGGCCAATTCACCTGACCCGCACATCTTTGGACTGTGGGAGGAAACCGGAGCACCCGGAGGAAACCCACGCAGACACGGGGAGAACGTGCAAACTCCACACAGTCAGTCACCTGAGGCGGGAATTGAACCCAGGTCCCTGGTGCTGTGAGGCAGCAGTGCTAACCACTGTGCCACCGTGCCGCCCAAAAGGACCCAACCCAACTCGATCAGTAGTAATGCTGTTGAACCGCTCTTGGTGACAGACATTGAAAACCCCCACCCAGGGTACATTCTGTGTCCTCGCCATCCTCACCGCTGTTCAACTTGAAGGTGCTCTGCTTCATCATATTGATATGGACGGCAGGAGGTTTCATTGTTGATGTTCAACCTGAAGACATGAGACTTCATGAGATCCGGAATCAATTTTGAGGACTCCCAGGGCAACTCCCCCCGACCCCCAGCTGTGATGCCACCTCTACCAGGTGTGTCCTGCTAGTGTGCCAGGGCATATCCAAGGACAGTGGTGCCTGGGGCATTATCTGTGAGGTATGATTCCATGAGTATGACTGTGTCAGGCTGGTGCTTGACTAGTCTGTGAGACAGCTCTCTCAATTTTGGCCCTAGCCCCGGATATCAGGGAGGAGACTACTGCAGGGTCGATAGGACAATGGGTGTTGTCATCCCCCAGTGTCTTAGTCAATGCTCGGTAGTGTTTCAGTTCCTTCTGTGGTTAGTAACAGCTCAGTCCCTGGCCAGTCCATTTCAGAGGACAGTTATGAGTCAGCCACAATGCTGTGTGTCTGGAGTGACCTGCAAATGGAGTATAAAGACTTCCTTCCCCTAAACGGGATGAAGATTTTCTAAAAATTGACAGCATTTACATATTGATCATTAGATATATTATCGCAGACTTCCCCATCTGCCCATGGTGGGATGCAGACCCATGTCGGCAGGGTAACACCATTCTTAGGTGAAATTATTGAGAAACACCAGTGACGTGCCCGTCCCTTCCAAGATCCAGAGCTGTTGTCCCACTTTCCATACCCAACCTTGGGTAATGCCATCAGGTTGGGTGGAATTTAATACAGTCTTCAACATTAACCCTTTCAGAACTGTCACTTTCTCCAACATCGTGCAGTCATCAGCGAGTGGGAGGTAGTTTCCATACCCATCAGAGACACCTGCCTCCCAAGATCATGTTGCACGCCACCCCCAACCATCCCTTTATGAGCTGGACCACTGTGTGTAAAGACAAAAGCTCCCTTTATGAAGTTGAATGGAACTTGAAAGGGTTCAGAAAAGATTTACAAGGATGTTGCCAGGGCTGGAGGGTTTCAGCTATACGGAGACTCTGAATAGGCTGGGGCTGGAGCATCAGAGGTTGAGGGGTGACCTTTTAGAGGTTTATAAAATCAAAAGAGGCATGGATAGGGTAAATAGACAAAGTCTCTTCCCTGGGGTGGGGGAGTCCAGAGCTAGAGGGCATAAGTTTAAGGTGAAAGGGGAAAGATTTAAAAGGGACCTAAGGGGCAACTTTTTCATATAGAGGGTGGTGCATGTATGGAATGATTTGCCAGAGGAAGTGGTGGAGGCTGGTACAATTACAACATTTAAAAGACATCCGAATGGTTTTATGAATAGGAAGGGTTTGGAGGGATAGGGGCTGGATGCTGGCAGGTGGGACTAGATTAGTTTGAGATATCTGGTCGGCATGGATCTGGTTGGATTGAATGGTCTGTTTTGGTGCTGTGCATCTCTTTGACTCTATGACTGTAAGTGTGAGTTGTTTGCAAGTACAGGCCCAGGCGGGCATACCAGCCTGAGAAATACTCTTCCCGATTTCCAGGCTGTCTGCAATCTTGGAGAACAATCATTTTCAAATCCTCCTTAACTGGATACAGTACTCCTTTGTGGGTTACCAAAACTGCACCTGGATGATTCATTTAGCATGAGTGAAAAATTACATTCCTTCACATAATAGCCTTGGATACTCTTACCTTGCAGAACTTAATTTAAGGATATTAACCTGACTTTATGATGAGCGTGGCATCCTATTAATGTTGAAAATGTTTCCACATTCCTGTTTGCAAAAGAAGTATTTACCTTTGTGCAGTGTTCACTGAACAGCCCTGTGTCTCCTGACCTATGTTGCCTCCTGGTTCACTGATATCTCAGTTGGTAAAATTCTCCCTTTTACTTGCGCCTCTCCCCTCCCATCTCAATCAAGTCCTCCGGCCTTAAAGCCCTCCTCCATTCTAGTACTTTAGTGCCTTCCCGGTTGCAATGCTTCCACAATTAGTGGCCGTGCCTTCAGTTTCCATTGTCCCAAACTTGAGAATGACCAAGATATGTCTCTCTCAGCAATAAGAGTGCATTCATTGTGAATGTGTGTGTGTGTGTGTGTGTGCACATCATGATGAGCTGACTCACCAGCCAAGTCTCTGTGTCTGCCAACAGCCATTTTATCATCTGGCTCCTCCTTAAACAGCGATAGTGGGGGTGGTGCAAAGTGTGATGAGACATAGGAGCACAGAAAACAGGAGTAGCAGTAGGCCATTTGGCCCTTTGAACCTGCTCACCCATTCAATATGACCGTGGCTGATCAACCAACTCAGTGCCTCTTCCACCTTTCTCCCCCATTCCTTTTGATCCCTTTAGCCGTTAGAACTGCACCTTATTCCTTCTTGAAGGAGTAAGGGCAGCACAGTGGCTCAGTGGTTAGCACTGCTGCCTCACAGCGCCAGGGACCCAGGTTCGATTCCACCTTCAGGTGCTGTCTGTGTGGAGTTTACACGTTCTCCCCGTGTCTGCGTGGGTTTCCTCCAGGTGCTCCGGTTTCTTCCCACAGTCCAAAGATGTGTAGGTCAGGTGAATTGGCCATGCAAGTTTCAGTCAGACCAAAGAGTGCCTTCCACTGAGTTGCTGATCTTCCAGGTGCAGTCAATAGTTGTTACAGTGTGAGTCTCGAGGAACAGAATGTAGAGCACAGAGTCCTGTGACACGGAGCTGTTTGGGATGAACTTGGGCAAAAGCCCCTGAATCTCTTTCCAGCATCTTTTGCAAAGGCACATTCCAGAAGGAGATGGAGAATATCTGAGAAGTGGGACTTGAACTCCCAAATGTCAAACACATGGCCAAGCCTACTCTCGACTGAGTCATGGTGAATCACACCACAGCCTGCTCCAGCAGGTCAACATCGAGTCATAGGGACGTACAGCACAGAAACAGGCCCTTTGGTCCATTTCGTTCTTGCTGACTTGATATCCTAACTTAATCTAGTCCCATTTACTAGATTTGGGCCCATATCCCTCTCAACCCTTCCTAATCATATATCCATCCAGATGCTTTTTAAATGTTGTAATTGTACCAGCCTCCACCACTTCCTCTGGCAGCTCATTCCATACGTACCACCCTCTGCATGAAAACGTTGCTCCTTCGGTCCCTTTTAAATCTTTCCCCTCTCACTTTAAACCTATGCCCTTTAGTTCTGGACTCCCCCACCCCAGGAAAAAAACCTTATCTATTTACCCTATCCATGCCCCTCATGATTTTATAAACCTCTATAAGGCCACCCCTCAACCTCGGACACTTCAGAGAAAACAGCCCCAGCCTGTTCAGCCTCTCCCTATAGCTCAAACCCTCCAACCCTGACAACATCCTTGTAAATCTTTTCTGAACCCTTTCAAGTTTTACAACATCCTTCTGATAGGAAGGAGACCAGAATTGCACACAGTATTCCAAAAGTCACCTAACCATGTACAGCAACAATATGACCTCCCAATTCCTGTACTCAATACTCTGACTAATAAAGGAAAGCATACCAAACGCCTTCACATTGCAAATCTGACCAGAAAACCAAGAATATTTTCAAAATACTCAGCAAAGTCAGTCAGCCGCTGTGAAAATCATTGGTAAAGTTCACTTTGAAGATCTTTTGGTCAGTTCTAAAATGATTGGCCAAGTGAACTACGAAAGTACTTCCTGTCTCTTATTTAATGTCCTGAAAACATTCGACAATGGCTCAAACATCCAACCTGTTAATTCGAAGTTAGGACATCTGCCCTGTGTGAGACCTTGGCAGATTAGGAACATAGGAAAATAACTAAACTATTCAATCCATCAAGCCTCCCCCACTATTCATTACAATCATGGACTACTCTACCACAGTCACTTTGGCCAGAAGAGTAGAGAAGTAGAGTATTATTTATACAGAGAACGACAGCAGAATTCTGAGGTGCAGAGGGATCTGGGTGTTCTAGAGTAGGAGACACAAGAAGTTAGTATGTAGGTATAGCAAGTGATTAAGATAGGTCATGCGATACTATCCTTGATTACAAGAAGTGAACATCAAAACAAGGAGGCTATGCTGCAGAGAATTGATGAGACCACATCTCAAAACTGTGCGCAACTTTAATCTCCTTATTTAAGAAATGATATTCATGAATCAGAGGTGGTAAGGAGAAGGTTTATTAGGTTGACACCTGGAATGAGCAGGTTTTATTGTGAAGAAAGTTTGGACAGGCTTGCTCCTATTCACTGGCGTTTAGAAGGGGGAGAGGTGATTCAATTGAAGTGTATAAGGTCCTGAATGGTCTTGACGAGGAGGATGAGGAAAGGATGTTACCTCTTGTAGGTTGGTTAGTATATCTTAAAATGAGGACTCGCTCTTTCAGGACAGAGATGAGGGGTGCAATTTTCTCTCAGACAATTGTGAAACGTTTGGAACCCCTCGTCTTAAAAGGCATTGAATATTTTTTAAGCAAAAGTAGATCGTTTCTTATCAGATGGAAGGGTCAAAGGTCAATGGGAATGTGGAATTGGGAAAAAAAATGTGGAATTCAAATAAATGAACTGTGATCACATTAAATAGTGTAGCAAGCTCGAGGGGATGAGCTGCCTGTCCTGATCCTATTTCATGTGTTTGCATTAAAATGCTAAATAAATGCACAGATGTCAGAACTTTTTCTGACATTCAGTGATATCAACTCCATTTAAAATGCAGGAGATCAAATCTGAATGGATGGTAGGAGGACGGTGAACAATACCAAGAACAGGTGGCCAATATATTTAAGTACAGTCTGGACTTTCTCAGCTCAGTTTAAAGTTTCTAAAGCTCTCTACTCTTCATCTCTGGCCTCCTGCTCTATGCTGAGATGAGAAAAGGGTTGGTGTCTAGAACACGGTGCAGTGTTCTGTTAGGGAGCGTGATGGGCCATTTCTTTACCTTCTAGTTCATTCCTTTCTCACTCTTGCTGCAAAAAAACATGTTGCCCTTTGCATAATAAAGTGAAGTGGGATGGTTACGATCGTTTCAATGATTGTGAATGATACACACTGCTGTTCTGTGCGTCGGTGGTGGAGGGAGTGGATGTTTGTGGGTGTAGTGCCAGTCAAGCGGGTTGCTTTGTCCTGGATGGTGTCAAGCGTATTGGGTGTTGTTGGAGCTTCACCTATCCAGGCAAGTGGGGAGTATTCCATCACACTCCTGACTTGTGACCTTTGGGTTTGGGGAGTCAGGAGGTGAGTTCCTCACTGCAGGATTCCTAACCTCTGACCTGCTCTTGTAGCCACTGTGTTTTTATGATGAGTCCAATTCAGTTTCTGAACAATGATAACCCCACTTCACAGGATGTTGATGGCATGGGACTTGGAGAAGGTAATACTATTTGACAAAGCCTTTGCTGTTACAGGTACAGATATTCTTGCAGGGTATGAATCCTGCTTGGTGGAATGCTTGGTTTCCTCTGCACTATATCAAAGCAGGTGTTATTTTGAAGAGAAACCCTCTCTCCATTGATCATATTTCCTAGCTTTGTTTCTTGGGTGAAAAATGTTCTCCAATGTCTGATTTATTGTAGTTTTGTAGACTCATTGTCAGATTGCACAAGTTGGATGTTTTACAAGTTCCACATCTGTTCCGTCCTCATAACTCTTCAATTTTTGCCGATCTTGTCAGGAACATTCAATATTTATCAATAAGGAAAAAAAATACTTATTTTGGCAAAGTAGGAGTTATTTTGATTATGGTGGCAGGGTTCCCTGAGCACTGATTCTATCTCTCTCTCTCTCTCTCTCTCTCTCTCTCTGTCTCACATGCACTCTTTCTCACTCACACTTATTCTCTCTCTTTCTCTCCCTCTCTCTCTGTCACTCACATACCACCCCCCCCCCCCGTCTCTCTCTCTCTCTCTCTCTCTCTCTCTCTCCGTCTTTCTCTCCCTCTCTCTCAAGACTGAACTAGACTCTTTACAACCTCCCAGTCCCTGGTTGACTCTCTGCCAACTTCCAAACCACCGAAAAGGCCACCTCCATCAAAACCTTCATCCATGCTTCTCATGACATCCAGCTATTCAATGTTCCACTGCTTCGCTGCTCAGACCAAATTGTCCCCACACTCACCCCTCCATCCCGGTACCAGTTAACTCACATTGGTTCCCGTTGCAGGGAGGGATGCTCACTCAATGGCATTGCTCACTATGTATGTAATTCCAGGCTGGGGTCATGAGTTCAAATCCCACTATTCCAGCTGATGGAATCTAAATTTAATTAATAAATATGGAATTTGAAAGCTGGAAAGCATGTCAACTATCAGTTTTCATTTAAAAATTATCGAAAATCTGATTTATTAACATCCTTTCTTTTTGTTAGTCCATGGGATATAGGAGACACTGGCAAGGCCAGCATTTATTGCCTACCCCTGATTGCCCAGTTAAGAGGGTCAACCACATTGCTATAGCTTTGGAGTCAGGTACAGGCCAGAGCTCCTTAAAGGGCATTAGTGAACCCAATGGGTTTGTCCAAAAATGGTTGCCTGGAGGTTAGCTTCTATTTCCAGATTTTCATTATGTTCAAGTCTCCTCCCTCAGCTGTGGTGGGATTCAAACACAGTTCACTAGAACGATATCCTAGGGTTATGGATTACTAGTCCAGAGAAATTACCACTAGGCTACTACCATCCTTGGGTAGAAGTCAATTGTCCTTATCTGGTCTGGCCTACGTGTGACTCCAGACCTACATCAGTGTGGTTAGCCCTACAAAGTGGCTGAGCAGTCTCTGTCCAAGGGCGATTAGGGATGAGCAACACCTACTAATCTGACCAATGACATCCACACCCCATGAAAGAAAAATGGAAACCACCCTGAAAATGCTCATACTTGTGTTCAACTCTCTCCATGATCTTGGCAACCTCCTTGAAAGATAAAATGGTCAAATGAGGTCCTTCTGTGCTATATGATAGTGACTCAGTAACCTAACCATTACATTCCCAAGCTTTCAATTCTCTAAATCCCTTTCCAGTGCTTGCATCTTTGCATACATAATCAGTCTTTTTTTTTAAATATGACTAGTTACGCTGGGAACATTTTTTCCACCAAAGCTCATTTTAACTGAAGTGGTCTCTGGTGGCGCAATGCCATCATGGAATTCCACAACGAACCTCACCACGAACTGGTAACCTGGTCAAGCAACTGAACACGTTTAGAAAATGATGGTGGGATTTTCCATAAAAGACATGTCTGCCTCGTTTTCTTAACTCTTTCCTATCAATGTTTAAAACAGGGAAGGGAAAGACAAGGAATGCTTCCCTAAAACCTCGACTGTTTCGAGTTGGGGCCCATCATTTTTCTCTATTCGTGGTCACACGGTTTCCCAAGGGATTGGTGACTTTAGAAAATAAGAAACAAGAGAAATAGGAGCAGGAGTAGGCCATTCAACCCATCATGCCTGCTCTGCCATTGGCTATGGTGTTGGCTAATCTGACTGTTCCCTCAACTCCACACACCTGCCTGACCCCAAAATCCTTGACTCTCTTGTCCATTAAAATTCTGGCCAATTGGATATATTCAAATATATTCCACTGGAGAAAATTCCAAAGATTAATGTTCCTTTGGTTGAAGAAATTCCTCCTTATCTCCAACCAGAGATCCCTAATTTTAAACTGTTCTGCCTCATTCTAATTCCCTGTCCAACAGGAAATTTCTCCCCTGTATCCAGTCCCATCCACTCAGAATCCTACATATTTCAATAAGATTAGATTACTTACAGTGTGGAAATAGGCCCTTCGGCCCAACAAGTCCACACCGACCCGCCACCCATCCATCCCCCTACATTTACCCCTTACCTAACACTACGGGCAATTTAGCATTGCCAATTCACCTGACCCGCACATTTTTGGACTGTGGGAGGAAACCGGAGCACCCGGTGGAAACCCACGCAGACACGGGGAGAACGTGCAAAGTCGACAGTCAGTCGCCTGAGTCGGGAATTGAACCCGGGTCTCAGGCGCTGTGAGGCAGCAGTGCTAACCACCGTGCCACCATGCCGCCCACAATGAGATCACCTCTCATTTTCCTAAGTTCTTAATAACCTTGGGCTGAAATTGCTCAATGTCAATGAAAAGGGTGCTATTTCATACCAGCTTGATGAATCTTCCGTGAACTGTTCCCGCTGTAAGTCTAGATTAGAGTGGTGCTGGAAAAGCACAGCAGGTCAGGCAGCATCCGAGGAATGGGAAAATAGACATTTCGGGCAAAAGCCCTTCATTCCTGATAAAGGGCTTTTGCCCAAAACGTCGATTTTCTGCTCCTCGGATGCTGCCTGACCTGCTGTGCTTTTCCAGCACCACTCTAATCTAGACTCTGGTTTCCAGCATCTGCAGTCATTGTTTTTGCCTAGCAAACTCCCACAGTCAATCAGACCATCACCCTTCCTGATATCGATTCAGTCAAAGGCACTAGGATCTCCCCGGGGCATTCTGGAATCATTCTTTTAATTCATTTGTCGCACGTGGGTGTGGCTGACTGAGCCAGCATTTACTGCCCATCCCTAGATTCCCCTTGAGGAGGTGGTGGTGAGCTGCCTTCTTGAACCGCTGCAGTCCAGCAACGTCATGGAACTTTTGCAGTGGCCCCAAAAGGCACTGCTTAACATCTCTGATCTGAAAGGCCACACCTCTGGCAGTGCAGCACTACCCTCGGTACTGTGCTGCAGTGACAGCCCTGTTTCATGCTCAGGCCCTGGACTGGGACTTGAACCTGGAACCATATGACTCTGGGGCGAGAGTGCTGACCACAATGTCTCAGTCAAAGAGGGGCTAAAGGCCCCTTGGAGGGAGGGGTGGGGGGGTGAGGATTGGGAGTTAGGTTGGCAGTTGGGGGGAGGCGGCTCAAGCTGATAGATAGCCATTTTCCAATCCAAACTGGTGTGTTCCAAATTGGGCTCAGAGACACTAGCAAATAGGGACGCCAGCCAGTGTGGGGAAACCACATGTCTTAGGGCCCTGCCATCAAGGGCTTGCCCTCATATCCTCATCTTTCCCTCTCCCTTCTCTGTCCCTCTCCACTCCCCTCCCTCCACTCCCCCCCTTCCCCTAACCTTTTTCCACACCCCTCTGTCCCCTCTCCCACTTCCCCTCCCCCTCAACCCCCCATCTTGCTCCTTCCTCCCCGTCATCCCTCCCCACTACACCCTCCCTCATCCTACCCACTTCTCCTACCTTTTCCCCACTCCCCTCTATCCCCTTTCCCACTTCCCCTCCCCCTCAATCCCCCATTTTACTCCTTCCGCCCCACCCCACCCCCCTCTCCCTACCCTTTTCCCACTCCCCACTACCCCTTTCCCACTTCCCCTCCCCCTCAATTCCCTATCTTACTTCTTTCTCCCCCCTCATCCCTCACCACTACCCCCTCCCTCCCTCAATCCCCCATCTTACTCCTTCCTCTCCCCTCATCCCTCCCCCTACCCTTTTCCCACTCCCCACTATCCCCTTTCCCACTTCCCCTCCCCCTCAATCCCCCATCTTACCCCTTTCTCCCCACTACCCCCTCCCTCCCTCTATCCCCTTTCCCGCTTCCCCTCCCCCTCAATCCCCCATCTTACTCCTTCCTTCCCCCCTCATCCTTCCCCACTACCCCCTCCCTCACCATCCTCCTACCCTTTTCCCACTCCCCACTATCCCCTTTCCAACTTCCCCTCCCCCTCAATTTCCCATCTTACTCCTTCCTCCACCGTCATCTTTCCCCACTAACCCCTCCCCCCCCACTATCCCCTTTCCCACTTCCCCTGCCCCTAAATCCCCCATCTTACTCCTTCCTCCCCCCTTCATCCCACCCCACCACCCCCTTCCTCTCCCCTCTGTCCCCTTTCCCACCTCCCTCCTTGCCTCTCCCCTCATCCCCCTCCCTCCCTTCCCCTCCACCCCTTACCCATCCTCTCTCCTCCTGCCCCCAAACCCCCTTTCTCCCCATCCCCTCACCCTTCCTGCTCCGTCCCACCCTCCCCTTCCTCCCCCTACTCTGCCTCATGCCCTTTGGCCCATATAACGCTGGTTGCTATTGAGCTACCCTGGACTGTTCAACATGGCCTGAAAACTTTCAGCTTTCTACAAAGTTGCCTCATTCAGAAAGAAATGCCTTGAGTAATGGTCACCTCTGTCAAAAGCTTTCCATTTAAGGAGGGGGGGGGGTGGTGATGTCAGGCTGAATGGATTTTAGCCAGTATTCCCTCTGGTTTTATTTACATTAATGACAAGGCAGTGGAGAAGAAGAATGAGCTCAGTTATATTTACCACAGCGGGGTCAAGTCTTTCAGGGCTGTGATGTTGTCAGAATGCTATTCATCATTTGAGTGGAAATGTTTTGAGAGAGAAGAGAAAAGAGTTGTATTTCCAAAAATGGTGGCAATTTATTTTTAGAAAGTGTGTGTTTTTGCATCCAGCCTTTTACCCCGCTGTTCATTCCCTCCCCGACCCTTGAGGGGAGAGCGGGAACTTTGCAGCTCCGGAACGTTCTCAAGAGGTAGAAATAAAGACACAAGAAATGACAGACAGAAGTTAGCTTGCTTTTGAAGCTGCTTTTAAAGGCAGAATGGAAGTCTCTCTCCTGCATTTTTGGAGTCGGGAACATTTGCACGGTATGTGAGTAATATCGAAGAATGCATATTTAGATATCTGAGGCACACAAATTGCGAGTTCACTCAGGAGAGACACGACGTTGGCAGTTTTAAATTAGCAATTATAAGAAGAGGTTGCGTAAGTTGCAAGTACCGCTGAGGGTATCCACTCAGTGAGCTCTCCACATATGGAAACTATTCGGAATAAGTTTTCCTAACTGGAGCAGGAGGTGACTTGGGTGCATTCCAGCTACGTTTTAATAAAAAAGGAAGAATCTGCTCTTTTCCTCATGACATTAAATTTAAAGTAAAACCACTGCTTTATTTTGATTGCAGTTTGACTAAAATTTGCGATGGAGGGTTTGTTTTTATTTTATTTCCGAGGGGTCTTCTGTTCCCCGCTCAATCGTCGGACTCATTTTTAGCATCTGGATGGGTTTATGAATAGGAAGTGTTTTGAGGGAAATGAGCCAAATGCTGGCAAACGGGACTAGATTAATTTAGGATATCTGGTTGGCATGGACAAGTTGGACCGGAGGGTCTGTTTCTGCGCTGCCCATCTCTATGACTCCATAACACTCCCCATGATGCCCCTACCCAATGCATCTCCGCACCCCCAATCCTCACAGCGCAGAACTGTGCTCCTAATAAGTCACTCTCCAATCCTGTGTCAGTCTGAAAGCACAGTACAGGCTTTTCTGAGAGGACAAGGAAGCAGAAAGAACATATTGAGGGGCTCACTTTTCAAACGGGCTGACCTTTATTTATTTGTTTGTTCAAGGGACCAGGAATTCACTGTAAGTGCCAGCATTTGTGTGCCATCCCTAGTTGCCCTTGAACCTGAGTGGCTTGCTGGGTCTTTTCAGGGGGCAATTGAAAATCAACCACATTGCTGTGAGTCTGGCGTCACTTACAGGCCATACCGGGTAAGAATGACAGATCTCCTTCTCGAAAAGGCATTAGTGAGCCGGATGGCAAGCTTTCTGTCCCAAACATTTTAGTTGACTTTAACCTCCATCAGTTGCCATTGGTGAGATGTGAACCCATCTGTGTGAGCCTCTTGAGTTAAAGGTGGCGTTACCTTGTCCAAGGTCAATGAGATGCAAGAGATGAAATAACTTCCTCACCCAGGGAGTGGAGAGCCTTGGGAATTCTCTGCCACAGCAAGTGGGTGAGGCCAAAACATTTCAAGAAGGGATCAAGGGTATGGGGAGAAAGCAGGAACAGGGGACTGAGTTGGATAGTCAGCCATGATCAGATTGGATGGTGGATAAGGCTCAAAGGGCTGAATATCCTGATCCTATTTTCTGTGTTTCTGAATGGATCAAGAAACAAAATATGCAGCTAGCGGGGAGGCACAAGGGTCATTAATAGATTCATTACCACTTTGCCATTTGCCAGGTGGAGTGCAAACTACCGATCTCAGTGTGACCTTGGAGTAGAATTATACCTTTATATCATTGGTTGACAGAGCAACGTTCCTCCAGCTAACAGGATGAGGCTTTACTACCACATACGTAAAGTTGGACACTTGCTTATTTCTTAACGTATCTTCCGTTATCCTATAAGTTTTGGTTTCTGTTTCTCAGGAACTGGAGGCACCATACAATACTTATCACTGTATTTTGTAACAAGATACATGTGACAATAAATAAATCAAAGCCTTTAACTGAAGCTGCCCTGTCAGAGGTTGTCAATAGCTCCTCTCAATCTCGCTGTAGGCCTGGAGTCACATGTACACCAGTTAAGACCATAAGACCATAAGAAATAGGAGTGGACATAAGGCCATTCGGCCCATCGATTCCACTCCACCATTCAATCATGGCTACTGGGCATTTCAGCGGCACTTAACCGCACTCTCCCCATATCTCTTAATTCCTTGCAAGATTAAGAACTTATCAATCTCTGCCTTGAAGACATTTAACATCTCGGCCTCCACTACGCTCCATGGTAATGAATTCCACAGGCCCACCACTCTCTGGCTGAAGAAATGTCTCCTCATTTCCGTTCTAAATTGTCCCCCTCTAATTCTAAGGCTGTACCCAGGGGTCCTAGTATCTCTGCCTGAGGGGAACAATTACCCAGCGTCCATCCTTTCTAAGCCCTCAACCTTCTGAACTCGACTGAATACAATGCCAGGATCCTGGGATGGCAGGTTTCCTTCCCGACTGAACCAGATGGGTTTTCCGTCAACAATCAGTGGTCACCATTTCTAAGACTACGTTTCAGTCCCATGTTTATTCACTGAAGTCAAACTCCACCCAGCTACTGTGGCAGGTAATGAACCCCTCCCCATTACCACCACACCACTGCCATTCGCTGCATCCTCCCATCACCTGCATTTATGTAGCACTGTTTTGGTTGCTCATCAGGCTGTCACACGTACATAATTCACAAATGGATGCAGTGCTAAGGAAGGGGGCATTAGGACTGGTGACCAAAAACTCATATAGTTATAGACTCATAAACCTTTACAGCACCAAAAGAGACTATTTGATCCATTGTGTCTGTGCCAGACCACAGCAATCGGACTACACTGATCCCAATTTCTGGCTTTTGGCCCACCGCCCTGAAGGCGAAGGCAATTCAAGTGTACATCCAAGTACTGTTTAAAGGTCACAAGAGTTTCTGACTCAACCACCATTTCAGGCAGTGGGTACCAAATTCCCACTCTTGTCGGTGTAAAGGAGTCTCCTCTCAACTCTTCATTTGGACTTCTATCTCTTACTTTCAATTAATGCCATCCTTCTGCTGCTGCCCAACTACTGGGTCTAGAGACTGCGTGGGCAGTGTCAGGACTGAGATAGAGTATAAAGTACTTACTTTTGTCATTATAGTTTGTTAGGAATACAGAGTGCGAGAGAAAAACCTGATTTTTGGTGAATAGTGGTTAAGGTTGTGTAATTGGCTCCTAGATTATTGTCTGTAGTTCGAAACAGCAGGAGAGCTCGGCCCTGTAGAACACTCCTTCGATAAAGTGTGTAAGATTTTGAGAGACATGGATAAGGTTCATTGCCAACGTCTTTTTCCCAGGGTGGAGATGTCAAATAGTAGAGGGCATAGGTTTAAGGTGAGAGAGGGAAAGTTAAAGGAAATGTGCGAGGCAAGCATTTTGAACAGACAGTGGTAAGTGCCAGAAGCACGTTGCCTGGGAAGATGGTCGAAGCAGATATGACACATGTAATATTCAAGAGAGTCGGTGAGGGGTGAGGTGCACAGGTGAGTATGATGGCCATCACCAAGGAGAAGGTGCTAGAAAAATTGAAAGGTCTGAAGGCAGATAAATCACTTGGATCAGATGTTCTGAAGGAGATAGCTAAAGAGATAGTGGAGGCTTTAGTGGTGATCTTTCAGTAATCACTGGAGTCGGGGGGTGGTCCCAGAGGACTGGAAAATTGCTAATATAACCCCACTGTGTAAGAAGGGAGTGAGGCAAAAGATGGGAAATCATAGGCCCATTGGCCTAACCCTGGTCGTTGTTCAGATTTTGGAGTCCATTGTGAAGGATGAGATTTCTGAACTACTTGGAAATGTATGGTAAAATAGTGCAAAGTCAGCATAATTTCATCAAGGGGAGGTCATGCCTGACAAATCGGTCAGAATTCTTTGAGGAAATAACATGCAGGTTAGTCCAAGGAGAGCCAATGGATGTTATCTACTTGGACTTCCAGAAGGCCTTTGACAAGGTGCCACACAAGAGGCTACTGAGTAGGGTAAGGGTGCATGGTGTGAGCATGGATAAAAGCTTGGCTGTCTGGCAGAAAGCAGAGAGTGGGGATAAAAGGGTCTTTGTCAGGATGGCAGTGGGTGACAAGTGGTGTTCCGCAAGGCTCACTGTTGGGACCACAATTTTTCACTTTATACATTAACGATCTAGATAAAAGAACTGAGGGCATTCTGGCTATGTTGGCAGATGATACAAAGATAGGTGGGGGGACAGGTAGGATTGAGGAGGTGGAGAGGCTGCAAACAGATTTAGGCAAAAGTGAGGACTGGAGATTAGAGCCAAGATTAGAGAGTGGTGCTGGAAAAGCACAGCAGGTCAGGCAGCATCCGAGGAGCAGGAGAATTGACGTTTCGGGCAAAAGGGGGCTGAAATGTCAGTTTTCCTGCTCCTCGGATGCTGCCTGACCTGCTGTGCTTTTCCAGCACCACTCTAATGCAGAAGGATTTGGACAGGTTAGGGGAGTGGGCAAAGAAGTGGCAGATGGAATACAACGGGGAAAGTGTGAGGTCATGCACTTTGGTAGGAAGAATAGAGGCATGGATTATTTTCTCAATGAGGAGAAAATTCCGAAATCTGAAGTGCACAGGAACTTGCGAGTTCTAGTCCAGGATTCTCTCAAGGTAAACTTGCATGTTGAGTCGATAGTTAGGAAAGCAAATGCAATGCTGTAATTCTTCTCGAGAGGATTAGAATATAAAAGCAAGGATGTACATCTGAGGGTTTACAAGGCTCTGGTCAGACCACATTTAGAATACTGTGAGCAATTTTGGGTCCCATATCTCAGGAAGGATGTATTTACCCTGGAGCGGGTCCAGAGGGGGTTCATGGGAATGATCTCAGGAATGAAAGGCTTAACATTTGAGAAATGTTTGAGGACTCTGGAGTTTAGAAGGATGGTGGGGGGGATCTAATTGAAACATACAGAATACTGAATACCTGGACAGAGTGGACATTGGGAAGATGTTTCCATTGGTAGGAGAGACTAGGACCCATGGACACAGCCTTTGAGTAAAGGGAAGACCCTTTAGAATGGAGATAAGGAGACACTTCTTCAGCCAGACACTTCTTCTCCTTGGACTAACCTGCTCAATACTTCCTCACAGAATCTATGGAATTCAATGCCACAGAAGGCTATGGAGGCCAGGCCATTGAGGTATTTAATACGGAGATAGATTCTTGAGTATCAAGAGGATCAAGGGTGACGGGGAGAAAGCAGGAGAATGGGATTGAGAAATTTATCAGCCATGATTGAATGGTGGAGCAGATTCAATGGGCCGAATGGCCTCATTTCTGCTCCTGTATCTTATGATCTTATATGATAGCAATGTTTAAGAGGCGTTTAGACAGAAACATGAACAGGCAGAGATGGATGTGAACTATCCACAGACAGATATTGCTAGTTTAGAAAGAGTCTGTTTCTGTGGTGTACTATTCCATGTTCAGTAAAATGCAATGAACCATTATTGTTTATTGAGATTGAACCTCTCCCTCGCTGATGACACAGTCGGGACATATTTCCTCCCGAATTGGCAGCAGTGAATGTGCCCATGGCATCCCAGATGGTTCATGTAGGTTTAACCCTGACTCCACAGGACAGAAGCAACCTTTATAAGAGGAACACTTGCTGGCAACATTCCTGAACAACTCAGCTCCAACTGTAAGGATATTCCTGCTAATTCTGTAGTCCCAGCATCAGGGAAATAGTTTTGCTCTGTTCGTATTTTCTGAATGCGGCCTCTGAGAAGTGGGAAAATAGAGCTGCATGTGTGCTGCTAACACTGCAGGCTGGTACAAATGGACACATACTGAGGATTGAAGTGTATTGTTTGCTGGATCTAATTACTCATGATCGATTGCCATGTAAATTACGATGGATGGATTTGGAAGAGCCATATGCTGTGTTCAGCTGTGAGACACACACTTGTGGAGTCAGGATCTATTACAACTGATACTGAGGATGGGAGCAGCAGCTATGTATATATAGAGCTGTCACTCCCAACAGGAGTAGACTTTCCAATGTGCACCTTGACAATAATGGACCATTAAATAGTGATGAGGCTGAGCTGGAAGAAATTAGGACATTGGGAACTACTGTAGACAGTGCTAATAGGCGAAGAATAAATAATTATACCCCTTTTTCCAACAGAATAATTTGTTTGTGTTGTTCAGACCACAGATACTTCTAAAGTCCCAGTCAATCATCACAATCAGAAGCTACACTCAGCTGATTCTTAACTCCTGATATTTATTTCAAAATTCCTTTGCACCCAAAAAGGGTTATTATATCCTTTGGGGATGAGTTGAATGATCATGTTGAATGACAGAGCGGGCCCGAAGGGCCAAATGGCCTACTCCTTCTCCTATTTTCTACATTTCTAGTTATCTACAGATTGTAAGTATGACATCAAAGTTTTAGGGGACTGTTTAGTTTGAATTGTTACTGTGCAGTCCAGAATAATCCCAGCGAAACAGGTTCAATGCCCATCCTAGTCAGAGGAGATGGGTGACCTTACCCTGTTCCTGAAGCTGCAAGGCATTGAAAAACCAACCCCCAACAACAGCAGACAGCTCAGGACAAAGCAGCAGCAGGTAATGACCCAGAAGCTTGGACTGAGCAAGTATAGACTGGTAACCCAGAGGCCTAGGCCAAAGAGTTAAAATCCTACCACTGCAGGTGGTGGAATATCAATTTCCTTTTACCTTTTGTTCATTTGCGGGATTTATTGCCCATCCCTAATTGCCCAGAGTGCAGTTAAGAGTCAACCACATTGCTGTGGGTCTGGAGTCACATGTAAAGCAGACCAGGTAAGGATGGCAGATTACTCCCCTAGAGGATAGTAGTCAGCCTGATGGGGCTTTCTCAGCAATCAACAATGGATTCATGGTCATCATTAGACTTTTTTTTTATTAACCCCCGCACTATCGCCTAACTGCGGTAGTGCTTATTTGTTCCCAAGCACCCATGGTATGCGTGTGTGCAGGTGTGAGACGCAGTGAGAGACACAAAGTGCACAAATCTTTATTTAATTTCCACCACCAGGAAGAAAGGAAACAACCGAGTGGCCAGTGACAAGCAGTGCCCTTCACATCAAAGGGCAATGCTGTGTGATCAAACAGTGAAGGGGAGGGCAGGGACTAAATCAAAATAGAGTTGGAGGGGGAAATGATGCACTCCACTCCCTGTGGCACCCACCTCTCCCTGAACAACTCCAGGGTGTTGGTGGACACCACGTGCTCCTTCTCCAAGGACACCCGGGCTCTAACGTAACCGCAGAAGAGGGGCAGGCAGTCAGCCCTCACGACCCCCTCCACGGCCCGCTGCCTGGACCTGTTTATGGCCAGTTTGGCCAGGCCCAGGAGCATGTTTACCATCATTAGGTGGGTCATGGTCGTCATGAGACTGTTAGCTCCAGGTATTCATTGAACTAGGGTTCCACCATCTACTGTGGCAGGATTTGAACCCAGGTCCTTGGAACATTATTTGGGTCTCTGGGTTAACAGTCTCGCTACAATATGACCTGGCCACCACCTCCTCATTCAGAGAATAGCTCTGCAATGGTGACTGTGATAACTCTCATCAATTATTATAACAACCCATCCAGTTCAGTGAAGTCCTTCAGAGAAGGAAATCTGACTTCCATACCTGATCTGGTCTATGTGTGACTCCAGGCCCAGAGCAATGTAGTTGACTCTTAACTGCCCTGTGAAGCAAGGCACCCAGTTCAGGAGGCAGTTAGGGATGGGGAACAAATGCTGGTCTTCTTGGTGAAGTCCACATCCCCTGAAAGAGCAAATATTTTAAAAAGTTTGCATAAACATTCATTGCCCATTGATTGGAGACAGCACAACACTGTCTGGGGATCGGATGTTAAGTGTTGGGATTGTGTTGCTAGAAAAGCACAGCAGATCAGGCAGCATCTGACAAGCAGGAAAATTGACGTTTCAGGCCGGAGCCTTCCATCAGGAATCCAGTGAAAGTTCAGGCTCTAGCCCAAAATGTCAATTCTCCTGCTCCCCAGATGCTGCCTGACCTGCTGTGCTTTTCCAGCAACACACCCTCAACTTTGATCTCCAGTGTCTGCAGACCTCACTGTCTCCTGATTGGATGTTAAACCCATCAACCTAGCCCTCTGCTCTCTCAGGTGGAATTGTTGGGAAAAGGAGCAGGGCAGATTTCCCTGCAACCAGTGTCGCGAAAACAGATAGACCGGTCACTATCTCATAATTCCCCGATGAGAGCTTGCTATGCACAAATTGGCCGTCCAGTTTCCATTATTGCTGCAGCAAAGACACTTTTTAAAATAAGTTCATTGGTTGTCTGCCTTGTTGGGTGCCTTGTGGTGGTGTGAGGTGCTATGTGAATGGAAGTTCTTTCCTTTTGTTTGTTCGTAGAATTGACATGGTGCAAAAGGAGACTATTCAGCCCATCATACCTGCTGCACTAGCTCTTCAAATGAGCATCTCCTTGTGCCCATCTCCTGCCTTTTCGCTATGTCCCCGCGCACAATTTCTATCCAAATAGACATCCAATGCCTCAATTGAAGCTGCCTCCCTGACATTTCTAGACATTACATTCCAAACGCTAACTACTCACTGAGTGAAAAAGTTTTATTTTCTCACATCACCCTTGCTCTGTTTGCACATCACTTTAAATCAATGTCCTGTTATTCTCGTTTCTTTTACGAATGGGAACAGCTTCTCCCTATCTATGATTTTGAAACCCTCTGTTACATCTCCTCTCACTCTTCTTTCCAAGGAGAACATTCCCAACTTATAGTCATGCAGCATGGCAGCAGACCCTTCAGCCCAACTTGTCCATGCTGACCAAGTTTCCGAAACTAAACTAGTCCCATTTCCCTGGCCACATCTCCCTAAACCTTTCCAATTCATGTATCTATCCACATGTCTATTCAATGTTGCATCTGTACCTGCATTACCACTTCCTCTGGCAGTTCATTCCACATACAGAGCAGCCTCTGTGCAAAAGAATTGCCTCTTGGGTCCCTTTTAACTCTATCTCCTCACAGCTAAAAATTTGCCCTTTAGTTTTGAACACCACCTAACCTCGGAAGAAGACTTTGTCTGTTTACCCTATCCATGGCCCCTCATGATTTTCTAAACCTCTATAAGGTCACCCCTCAGCCTCCGATGAAGAAAACGTCCCAGACTATTCAGCCTTGCCTCGTAATCCAAGCCCTCCAGACCTGCTCAATCTTAACCTATCCTCATCACCGAAGTTTCTCATTCCTGGAACCATTCTTGCTTCGCACAATTCTGTCCAATGTCTTCATAACTTTTCCAGTGAATAATGTCCTGATTAATTAAGAAAGCTTGTCTGAGACATTTGAGGTATCTCAGTCGCTGTTTAATCCACCTGAGCATATTTCAACACAGCTGCAAATGTGTTGCTGGTCAAAGCACAGCAGGTTAGGCAGCATCTCAGGAATAGAGAATTCGACGTTTCGAGCATAAGCCCTTCATCAGATGAAGGGCTTATGCTCGAAACGTCGAATTCTCTATTCCTGAGATGCTGCCTAACCTGCTGTGCTTTGACCAGCAACACATTTGCAGCTGTGATCTCCAGCATCTGCAGACCTCATTTTTGACTCATATTTCAACACAACCCTGTGATGGGCAGGGCTTGAGCCCAAACCTTATGATCCAGAGAGAGGGAGAGATACTGCTCCTCAAAGCTGATTGGCTCCCTGCAGGTTACGTGGGCAGTGGGCATGCAGGAAAATAGGAGCAAAAGGACTGGAGTAGGCCATTCAGCCCATCAAGTCGCCTCTGCCATCAATATGATCGTGGCCAATCATTCTCTTTTATTAGAATTGGCGAGCAGGGAAAGGCAAGAGACTGGGAGTAGACAATAGAGATTGACACTCAGATGGGCACAGGTCAGAGCATGATGGGTCAAATGGTCTCCTTCTGCACAAACATACTTCTGTGATCCATCCATTTCCATTTATATTGTCCCATGCTATCCCTTTTATTCCATTGGTATTCAGAACTGTATTTAAGCTTAACGTTAAACTTGCTTAATATCCGAGCTTCCCCAGCCCTATGGGATAAAGATTTCCAAGGATTCACCACCCTCTGAGTGAAGTCATTCCTCCTTTTTCTCAGTCCGAAGTCCCTCTTTTGAAATGGTCTGCCCTTGTAATGAAAGCATTGATCCTTTTCTATGGCTGATGTGCGAAATGAATGAATTTCCATGTGGTCTGTAATGTGAGAGTGGCTTCTGGGAACGTGGCCTTTCCGAGAGTCACAAAACCTCACCCTGGAGGTGGAAACGATAGGCAGTTCCAGCATCTTCATTTCCAACAAGCTTAGAGTTTGCAAAGTATAGTCTGGGGAGGTGAACAAATGACATGGCAAATGCAGCCAATTTGCAAAGGGAAATGGAACAACTTCTAGAAAGGCAACAGGAACGTTTTAGTATTAAATTGCAATTGAGATTAGTGTCCTATATGCATATAGGAGAAAGTGGGGACTACAGATTGCTGGAGAGTAAGAGTTGACGAAGGGTGGCGCTGGAAAAGCACTGCAGGTCAGACAGCATCCAAGGAACAAGAGAGTCGATGTTTCAGGCATAAGCCCTTCATCGGGGTTATGGGGAGGGAGAAGAGGGCTGAGAGATAGATAGGGGATGGGACAGGGCTGGGGGAAAGGTAGGTGGGATGGCGTTAGGTGGGCGAAGGTAGGAAGTGATTGTGATAGGTCGGTGGGAAATGTGGAGTGGATAGGTGGGACAGAAGACGGACAGGTAGGTCAGCACAAGAGGGTGGTAGAGAGTTGGAAGGTTGGATCTAGGGTGGGGTGGGGAGATTTGGAAACTGGTGAAGTCAGCGTTGATGCCATGTGGTTGTAGGCTCCCAAGGTGGAACATATGCACGTAGACATTTAAGAGAAAGTGAGGACTGCAGATGCTGGAGGGTCAGAGTCGAGAGTGTGGCGCTGGAAAAGTACAGCAGGTAAGGCAGCATTCGAGGAGCAGGAGTGTCGATGTTTCGGGCTTAAGCCCTTCGTCAGGAATGTGGGGGTGGTCTAAGGGGGCTGAGAGATAAATTGGAGGGGGGTGGGGCTGGGGCAAGGTAGCTGGGAATGCAATAGATGGATGAAAGTGGGGGTTGATGGCGATAGATCAGACAGGAGGGCGGAGTGGATAAGTGGGAAGGAAGAAGGACTGTTCAAGAAGGAAGGTTGGATCTGGGATAGGGTGGGGGGAGGGGAAATGAAGAAACTGATGAAATCCACATTGATCCCATGTGGTTGGAGGGTCCCAAGGCCGAAGATGAGGCATTCTTCCTCCAGGCGTCGGGTGGCTAAAGTTTGGTGGTGGAGGAGGCCTAGGATCTGCATGTCCTTGGAGGAGTGGGAGGGGGCGTTGAAGTGTTTGGCCACAAGGCGATGGGGTTGTTTAGTGCGTGTTTCCCGAGATGTGCTCTGAAATATTCTGCAAGTTGGCGTCCTGTCTCCCCAGTGTAAGGGAGGCCACACCAAGAGGAACTGACACAGTAGATGACGTGTGTGGAAGTACAGGAAAATCTCTGTCGGATGTGGAAGGACCACACGTTTCAACATTGAAGTTTAAGTTTGATGGCTGTTTATAAGATTGAACAAAGGACTTGTTAAGATAATTAGGGACAACCTATCTGAAGTGGAAGAATGCACAGTGTTATGAGAAAGTGAGAGATTGGGATTAAGTGAAAAACTCATTCAGAGAGCTCACTCAGATACCATGACTGTTCTGTGACTCTGAAATAAATGCTTGTTGTTTTAAATCGATATTGTCCTTTGGCCAGCCAAGGTTATTGAGTCAAAGTAGGTACCTCGATTGAGGTATATAGATTACCAAAGATCAGACTGTGTCTGAGGGGGCTGAGTGGTCTGATTCCTCGGTCCTGCGATAACAGGAGATGTTGAGTCATTCTGATGAAGGGTCTGTAGGCTAAAGTGTTCATGTAGCCTTTCTACTTCCAGTGTTGCCCTTTGCATCTTGGGTACGCTGCTTTTCAATGTCTGACTGACACAGCATTGCTGAGGATGAGGCGGCTGTTATTTTCATGTGCACCTATGGAGCTGGGTTGAATTTGAGGAATGTGTGGATGTGTTGGAATGTGCAACTGTCAAAAGAAAGCAGGTGTGAGTGCCTTTGTGTGTGTATTTAAATACAGGCCATTACCTGAACTCATTGAAGGAACAGTTCTGTTTTTATAGGCAGTCCACACACTCACTTTTATACACACATATATACACACACACATATATATATATATATACATACACATACACACACCCACTCACGCACACATTCACTCACTCACTCTCTCTCTCTCAGGCACATACACTCTCACACAGGCATACTCACTTTTCACACGCACACACACTCACATTCACTCTGTCACTCAAACCCACTCTCTCTGTCTCTCACACACATACACATACAGACACACAAGCACAGACACACATATATAGACACACACACACAAACACACACACACATACACATACAGACACATACACACACATACAGACACAAAGACACACACACTCTCTCACTCAAACTCACTCACACACATACACATACAGACACACAAGCACAGACACATACACATGCACACACACAGACACACATATACAGACACACACATACACATACAGACACAAAGACACACACACAATCACTCACTCAAACTCACTCACTCTGTCTCTCGCACACACACATGTACACATATAGACACACACACAGATACACACAGACACGCGTGCGCACACACACACACACACTCTCTCATTTACACACACCAGGAATGCTTGAATAAAACAAAGAAATGTGAATGCTGGGGTCACTGAGCTCGAAATGTTAACACTGCTTTCACTTTCTGCTGGACTTGTTGAGTTTCTCCAGCAATTTCTGTTTCGGTTTGTGATAAGGAGTGCTTGCCTTCGGCTGCCTCTAGTGTTGAGATATACGTCCCTCTGAATGAGAGTGCAGCAGAGTTGTCATGGGTCCAATAGGGTCAGAAAGGAGACCTGTCGCCCAAAACAAAGAGGAACCCACAAGCTTCAGTGACCAACCCCAGGGAGCTGCCGTGTGGATGGGAGGAGATGGAGTGGGATGTCAGGTTGGATCCCAATCTGATTGAATATGTTTCAACACTCCTCTGTAAAATCCCATGGTGGGCCTTGAACCCTGATTTTCTGACCCAGAGCGAGGGACACTAACTCCTGCACTGAAAGCTTGCCTGCTGTTGTGATGAAGCCACTTATAGTGTTTAAAGCAAGAAGGTCACAGAGGACTCGAGACATTCAATCTGCTTTCTCTCCACAGATGCTGAGTTTCTCCAACACTCTCCATGTTTGTTTAAAGAGTTTGTTAGGGAGCTCTCTTTCGACTCTCGGCAAATATTCGCAGGGACAAGCAGCCCCTCTTAATACAGGCTGACTCGGGGCTGATGGAGGTAAGGTTAGGCTGCATTTTGTGTGCAGAAAATCAATTCCAAAGTGGCAGTGAAGAGGTTCAGGGTTTGGGGCAGAGAGGAGCCTGAACTCCATTGCAGCGTTTCTCAAAAAAAGCTGAGCAAATTCCCAAAGTCTTTTCACTTGGTGGTGCAGAACCTGAACGTTGCTGGGAAAGATAGAGACACGCTGTCAAAGCCGTTTTTGACTTTCTCTTCTTTATTTGTTCATGCACAGTGGGCATCAGTGTTGGGGGCAGGGGTAGCACGGTGCCTCAGTGGTTAGCACTGCTGCCTTACAGCACCAAGGGGCTTGGGTTCGATTCCTGCCTCGGTCGACTCTGTGTGTGGAGTTTGCACATCCCCCCTGTACCTGAGTGGGTTTCCTCCCACAATGCAAAGATGAGCAGGTTAGATGGATTGGCCACGCTAACTTACCCATAAATGTCCTGGGATTTGCAGGTTAGGTGGATTGGCCATGGGGATTGCATTCCCATGGGGAATGCAGTTTACAGGGATAGGGTAGGGGGGTTTGGGTCTGAAAGGGATGCTCTTCAGAGGGTCAGTGTGGACTAGATGGGAAGCATGGCCTGCTTCCACACTGTAGGGATTCTGTGAATTATAGCCTGTCCCTAATTATCTAGAGGTAATTCAACCACTCTGCTGTGGGTCTGGAGTCACATTTGGGCCAGACCAGGTAAGGATGGCAGTTTCCTTCCCTGAAGATCATAAGTGAATTAGATGGGCTTTTCAAGCATTGGACAGTGCCCATCAGTAGGTTTCCTGCAGTAAAGGATATCAGTGAACCAGGTGTGTTTTTACAACAATAGTTACATAGGCACTATTAGGTTTATTTTTAAAATGATCTTAATATATGAAACATATGTTATGGTGGGCGATGCTGATGCCCTTGACCTAGTGATTGAGAGGCCCACAATATAATCTGGGAACATGAGTTCAAATTCATTAATACTTCCAGATTTTAATTGAATTCAACTTGAACCATCCGCCATGGTATGACTTGAGCGTGTAGCTTGCAGTTTTTAGATTGTTTGTCCAGGGACAATGGCAGTACCATTATCATGGTCTTGGCGAGGGACTATGTAGTGTCCACCAGTATCCTCAAAGCTTCTCACCATAGATGGGCTCCACAGGAGCAGGGGAGCGTTATTTCCCCCACTGACAATTTTTGGATCTGGTTCCCTTTTCGATTTTTGGGGGCTTTTCTTGTCACGGTGACCCCGATGAGTAGTGTGTTTGTCATGAGGTGTTTTGTTAATGTGTTAATTGGGTTACAGATTTAAACTGCTTTGCCTAAATTTAATGTGGTGTGCAAAAGGAGTAAGGATAATGTGAGAAAAAAAACTTTATCCCCCAGTAACTATGGGTTGAGAATGCACTGCCTGAAAATGTGGTGGAGACAGATCCAAATGAGGCATTGAAGAGGGTATTGGATGGTTATTTGGATGGAAATACACGCAGGAATATGGGGGAAAGCAGGAGATTGGCAGTAGGGCCACATAGTCTCCTTCTGCAATGTAAAACACCTGTGATTGGGTTTATTTATAAAACGATTTTAATATATGAAACATATGTTATGGTGGTCGATGCTGATGCCCTTGACCTAGTGATTGAGAGGCCCACAATATAATGGGTTCAAATTCATTAATACTTCAACTCGTTCATAAATTCAAAAACAAAATTTGAAATTTTAATCTTCCCTTGGTGATGCATGGATATAAAAACCCAATTAATGCCCTTTCGGGAAAGAAATCTTCTGTCATTCCATGGCCTGACCTACATTGTATTTTATTCATTTGTAGAATGGAGGTGTCACTGGCTGGCCAGCAGTTATTGCTCATCCCCACTTGCCATCAAAGCGACTTTGTAGTGATCGGGACAACTGAGTGGTTTGCTGGGCCATTTCAGAGGGCAGTCAACCACATTGCTGTGGGTCTGGAGTCACATGTAGGCTGATGGACTTTAGGCTCAATCTACAAACTTATTTTTCTTTTATGTGTGAGCCAATAAAGCAATAAGAAAAAACATTTAATCTTACACTTTTAATTTTATTCTAACAATAAGTGGATAAAGTATACAGAGCTCTGGGTCTTAACCTTTCTGTCCCTGACAAACCACCAAGTCAGTCAGTTCACAAAGAAAAAAGACCTATCTCTGTCCCTGACCCAGTCTTTAATACATTACAAAACATCAAGTGAAACTGTCTTCTAATTGGCTGTTGCTCTGACTCCATTCCCCGCCTCCTCGCATTCCCGGATGTCTGATCCCACGTGACCTGCCCTTTTCGGAGACAAAGGAGCACCACGCGGCCTCCATTCGGGCGCGAAACGGCAGACCCTCACATTTCCGGGGCGCGAAACGGCCGATCACGTGACCTCCCGGCACTCTTCCGGAGCGCGAAACAGGGAGATCACGTGACCGCGCCCGCGTCTCGGAGCATCACATCAGAGGACCACGTGACCTCCGAGCGCCAAAGGCACGCCCACTCAGACTCTACAATTTATTTTCCTGGTAAGTTTTATATATATATTTACAAGGCCAAGTCAGGACAAGCAGGAGGCTGGAAGAACGCAGCAGGTCAGGCAGCATCAGGAGGTGGAGAGGCTAATATTTCAAGTACTGAAGGTGGGGGAAGGGGGAAGCTGCCGGTAAAGATGGGGGCGGAGGTTTGGGTGCAGAAGATTCCCTCCCCTGATGGGCATTAGTGAACCAGATAGGTTTTCCTGACAATGGATTTGTGATCAAATTCCAGATATTCCACCACCTGCTGCAGCAGGATTCAAACCTGGGACCCCAGAACATTAGCTGAGTACCTGGACTAACAACCCAACGATAATACCACTAGGCCCTCGCCTCCCCCTACCCCCTGTGACTCCAGATGCACAGCAAACCTCCCCCTGAAATGGCCACTCAGTTCGAGGGCAGGCAATAAGTGCCAGTCACACCCCCCATATACTTCGAAAGAATTAGCAAAAGAGGCAGTTTCTTTAGTTGGCGAATCAAAGCACAGTTTCACAAAGTGGCCTAGGGAAAAGAGGAGGGGGGGTAATGTTTTTTTTTGGATTTGCATTGAATGAGAAATAAGAGTTTTGATGGGTTTCTTCCCTTGCGGTGAAGGGAAATTTGATTGCATTTGTCTGGAAAGTATTTACTGGAAATCAGCTGTCATCAGTGCCTGAGCTCTTCCAAACGCTTTAGCATTTAAATGAGATGTCTGTGGGATGGTACATTTCTGTAAAGAGCCCCAGTGACTGGGGACACATTGCTTGTGGATCTGACCAGGCAGGATCTGAATTTCCTAGCCTCTGACTACAACCTCCATTCAGTGTCTATTACCATGCCTGCAATCTAGATCAGGAGCTGAATTAAGGGTGAGGAATGCAATATGTGAATTCTGTCTCTCTCTCTCTCTCTCTCTCTCTCTCTCTCTCTCTCTCTGTCTCTTTTGTATTTAGTTCTTTGTTTTGTATTTGACGTAGTCCAAACTTGACAATGTTTATCTGACGAGACTTGCCATATCATGCAATGCACAGTGCGTGTGGGGGTTAAATGAGAGGCGTTTTAGCCAAATAAGTTCATAATATTTATCTGTTAAATAATCTCAGACATCTTTGCACAGCCGAACGACTCCGCATTCCCTCCCCCTACTTTTTAACTAATCAGACACAAGGGACGAGGTTTATGTTAAGATCATGTAGGAAGCTCAGTTAGATCCTGTGATTTTCAAAATGTTCTTCATTTATCACAGTTAATGTCACTGGAGCATAAATCCAGACCCAGACTAATGCTCTGCTGACAGTGGTTAAATCCCACCACAGTACTTGGTGGAATTTAAATTCAATCAATAAATCTAGAATTAAAAGCTGGTCTCAGATCATGGTAACCGTAAGACTATCGTCGATTGCCATAAAGACCCACACGGTTTATGAATATCGTTCAGGGAAGGAAATCTGCTGTCCCTCCCTGGTCTGACCGTCACATGACACCAGACCCATGGCGACATGGTTGACTCTCACCTGCCCGCTAAAGTGGCCAACCAGCCTTTGATTTTAAGGGCAATTAGGGATGTGAAATGAATGAGGCCAGGCCCAATGTACCCTCCATGAATGTAGAAAAAAGCACATTCAAGCCAAGAACGGTGAGCCAGTCTCGTCTCGACCTTGGGATGGTGGCTGAACATTGAGGGTTACAATCACACTATG